>NW_008236217.1:5660426-5684042 GCF_000691975.1 Corvus brachyrhynchos | reverse complement strand
TCTCATGTAAGGTAGCACAATAGTACTCTTTTTAACAATTCCAGTAATTTCTGCAGTTGATCATAACCTATTGTAAAACAAACTCTAGTAGATAAAGTCACCTCAAAACAATGTGCTAGGGGGTGAATGCTTGGAAAACGTAGAGCTTCTCACAGGAGTTTTATCTTTCAGATGAGGCAGAGAATCCAAAATTTTAAAAGCAATATGGCAGTATAAACACTGTCAATAAAGGGATGATTCTAAAGTCCTATTCCCAACATTCAGTTAAAACAAACGAAAAAAAGCCAGGAAAAGAACAACAAAAGTTGCAGCTTGATTTAGGCAACTGCAAGGTCTGTTCAGTTAAGGATTAGCTAATGCAGGGCTGTACTTTCAGTGAATACCCTTCCACTAAATTAGAATTTGTATTTTCTGACTGAATTCATGCAGAATTTTACACTGTGTTTACCTTTCAAAATTTCCATATGGACAAGTACCTAAAGAACTACCATTAAGACTTAGCAAATTTGGTCTGTGATGCAAGAGAGCAATTCACCAATTGCCTCTTAAATTCTTATCTACAAAATTAAGATGGAATATGAAAACAGGATTTTGAAGTTTATATTAACAGCAAACTTGCATTCAGTTTGGATAGAGGCAACGAGAGGACCATCTCTATATTGTGTACTTAGCCAAGTTGCAGGATGCTTTACAGGATGATTGGCAGAAATGATCATAGTTCTGACTCATAGATGGTAAATTAGGTGTTTGGGCTGAAGTCATTCAACTTTAGCAAAACCAAATATAAGCTTCCAATAGCTCGATGAAAACAGCACCACAACCTAAAGGAAAATATCATTCCAGAACAGTACAAGCAAGGGGATGAAGAAAAGATTGCATACCTTAATGGATAGATAATGAACTAGAGATGGTTTGAGTTAAGTAACAGAAAACCCACACTAGAGACCCGTGCTTTTAGGAGCTTGTGAAACCATTTCTGGACTGTACAGAATCTCTCCATTCACAGATGTAACAGGTAATTGGATATGGAGAATACTTAAAGGTGATTTGGGTTGAAAGACAAATTCTGGCAGAAGCTTTGTAGTTTTGTGAGTTAACATTAGAAGAAAAAAAACTACACTCATCTGCTATAACAATTCCTGTCTAACATTAGCCATGAACTTTCATCCACTTGTGCCTATCTGAAGCCAAATAACTGGGGTTTGGCTAAAGCCAATTTTCTAGAAAGTAATACAGTTCTGACTTGAAAACTACAAGAGAAGGACAAGTTCCCTTCCCAGTGTGTAAAAAATCACTTCCCCACTTCCAAAAATCTGCCAGCAGTTTCTGTGTCTCTTCTCAGTACTGGGTCTGGGGAGGGGAGCTTCAGCTTCCAGTTACAGCTTCTCACACCAGCTCAGTGATTGCCAGAGTTCTCCAGCTACTGCAAATGTGATTCACTTAAGTGCACACTGCATTTTCAGGCCAGCTCTTAGCATTAAAAAAACTTTAAATTGGTATTCAAAGAAACAAAAAGAAAACTCCACCGTGAAAACGACTGAAAAGCTACCCAAATTCTCATACACTCTTAACTGACAAAAAACCTTTTGCCAAACAAGACAGACCTCTACTGTTGGATGAAGTTATTGCAAGCTTAACAAGCTTCCTCATTACCCCGGAATAATTCCATTGGGCTGGTTATAGGTTATAGCTTGTAGTGCAAAGCAAGGCCCTTGCTGCAGGGTAGTGGCATCTGGGGTGGCATGTTGCCACAGCCAGCCACATAAGATGAGGTGGCAAGTCCCTTCTTCCTAATGCATTTCTTCCTAAGGGGCCCATCTCATGGAAACAAACATGCTCAGAATCTCATAACAAGCTACCCTTCGTGCCACTGCTGTTGCTCCTTCAAATAAGGGGTTACAGATCTCACAAACAGGATTAAAAGATGGAATTGCCGAGACTAAGAAATGTAAAGATTTACAATGAATGTATATACCACAAATATCAAAATGCCTGATTGCAGCTTTCCATTGACCTGAACTGAGGTCTATGACACTGGGACTAATATGTGTCGGCCAGTCACAGCATCCCAAATTGCATGCCAACCCTGTCAAACTCAGCTGTACTCAGGTTACCCAGCGCCAGTCTCCCTGCCAGATCCCTGTGCTGCACCACAGTTACTGTGGACTGCAATATTGCTGTGATGGTGTTCCAAACATTGGAGTTGAAAATGTGGTTATTTATTTACTTAAGAAACAACCAGCGTATCCCCCTTGCACCTTCCATTGAAATAGCAGGCTATGATTTAAGAAACAGAATTATCCTTCCTCACTGTTCAAAGCAAGAACAGGGGGAAAACAGTGGCTAAACCCCCAATTCTTAAAATCATTTAGGTTCAAACAACCACTAACAACTAGGTGACCTAGATGAAACACATGCTCAAAGAAGTCAGTCCAAAGTCAGATTTGACTTAGACTCTCTGGCAGAAATAAGATAATTATCACCTGGGGCATGTTTCAAGGGCAGGATCTGGAGAAAGGGAGAGCTGTTTCTTTTAACACTTGACTGAGGTATGTGTATACATGTAATTAAGATAAAGTCTTGCTACAATAAAGTAAACAATTACAGCTATGATAGTTATTCTCTATGATGAAACTCAGAGTTACCATCTGCAACAGACTTACACCACATCCAGTTTACTGGGGTATAGTGATACAAGACATCACATCAATTTAAAACACAGATATGAAAAATTTTATCTGGAAGCTCTGCAATAGCTTAAATTCAATATTAGAAATATTTAGCTGCCATGGTTAAGTTTCACCCTGCTTTTTGGATTTTTTTCAACCTTCCAAGATCTGCTCTCTTTTCTTCAAGAGGGTAAGACACTCAAGAGTTACCACTTATTAAAAGGCATAGTATTGCATTAGTCTCAGCAGTACAAGTACCATCTTCAACGCCTAAAGTATTACTGTAACATGAATGTGGCAGTTCCGCAGTTCCATCTGTAGAAAATACTGTGAATTACTGTCTTACATAACACAGAAATGTGTCTGATGGCCTAAAATCAGCCAGCTGGGGAAGGAAGTCAGGTAAAAAGGGGACCACGTTTTCCAGCTGCTATGGTTGTTCACTACAGCAGCATCTCTGCTAGCAGCTGGAAAGATGAGCAAAGGGACAAGTGAGCTGTCAGATGTCCAAACTGAAAACTTATATATCAAAAGCTCTGTGACATCCAAAGCTTCAAGTAACTTTTACTGAGCTTTGCAGTAGCTTCATGAGCTGAATGTTCAGTTCCATCCAGCCCACACTAGGTGTCAGTCCTGCCCCAGTATGGCCAGGTTCAGGCACACACAGGGAACAGGTATTCCCAAAGTGCTGCGTTTTCCTTCTAGACTACTAAGGGTTGCACGTGCATAGCGGTCAAAGAACAAGAATAAAAACAGCTTTCTGTTCTCACGGACAAAAATAAAGAAACGACATGCTTTGTCTTTAAAATGTGCTCTCTTAAAGCTGGGATAGTCTTGTAACTAAATCTAAGAAAGGTTAAAAAACAGGTCAACACATGGCCGCAGTAAGTGCAGTCGGGTTTCCGTAGGGAAATAAAGCAGCTAACAGATTTCTGTACTTGCTTTTAGGAAAATGAAATTTCCGAGAAAAAAGGTAAGTCAAAGTTGTTCTGCAAGAAGCAGAACTAGTAGAGCCTGCTTCTCAACAGACCTATGACTATTGCTTCTTGGACTTCTTTCCTCCTTCTGCCTTTCTGGACAGAGACTTAGCACACAGATTTCCTAACCTGCTTATTGTATTGAATAATACACATTGACTTGTGGCCAGGTACAGTTCTGCCTTTCCATCCCTTGGTAGGGTACTGCTCTGAATCTCTCTGCTCATTTGTCAACACTCACAAAATCTTTAAGAACAGAGGTCTATGTGCCTACTCCTCTTTCCAGCCTGACTGAAGCTGGCCACAGTATTCATACTGTGGGGATGTCTGATCAGTGTGATTGTACACATTGCTTCCCTAGAACAGCTTTAAGATCTAATCAAGGCGATCAGCTTTGACATCCTTCAACAAGACTGCTGCATAACTGCTTGCTTACTGGTCATGCACTGCTGGGGTACAGCAGTTTTCAGTACAATTCTATAAAATGGGACTCATCTTTGTCCCCATGGCAACAGACTGCAGTCATGTCCACACCCTACTTAGGAGATGTGATTGCAGTTTATTTGCCAGCTTCAGTCTAGCTAGTTCAAGCAAATATTACAACATCCTAAGTAGTATGGGCTAGGGTCTCCACACAGAGTACACACTTATTAGCTAAAGCTCGTGTTGTCATCACATATCTACTCCTGAGACTGAACCTTTCTGTCCCACAGCTGCAGAAATATCACAACCAGCTGCAGAGCAGCACCTGGTAGGAAATGTACATCATGTTATCTGAAATTATTTCAGCGTGCACTTTATATGATATATTCAGATAAGAGAGACAAAGTGTACACAGCGTGCCTGTGTCATTTCCACCTCACCCCCACAAAAAAAAAACCCAAACCCACAACCCAGTTACTTAAGATGTTTGTGACTAATATAAACACAGGACAGAAGAGGCAATACTTCCAATACC
Source organism: Corvus brachyrhynchos (assembly GCF_000691975.1). Lineage (NCBI taxonomy): Eukaryota > Metazoa > Chordata > Aves > Passeriformes > Corvidae > Corvus > Corvus brachyrhynchos. The sequence goes on along the minus strand of NW_008236217.1, from coordinate 5,679,438 downwards.
ACAGATGGAGGTGCATTTTCCTTCATTTGGCCCTTTTGCCTATGAATGTTTCCAAGTATCATGTTATGCTAAAAAGGTCATTGACCTGAGTATGTCTGAATTCATGTCATCAGGGTAATATTCAGAAACCTCAATTAAATCTCTGTTTTGCTTAAGCAAAAGTCACATTTACCCATCACAACACTAAGTCTGGTAAGCCTGTGAAATTTCATGTTGTGCCACAGCAACACATGCAAATTATTTAATCCCTTGTATAGAGCTGGTACCATCTTCAGTCACTGGATATTTCTGCTGATTCACACAGACCGAAGCAGCAAAGGGCAGTCAGCCTCCTCAGGACACTCACCTGGGGAAGGAGTTAGGTGCATTCCATGTCTTCAAGCAGTGAGGAAAATTGATCCTGGTCTCACACATTAGCTGTGTTGTAAGAACTGGAAAAGTCACACTGCAAGCTCTTTTGCTTCTACTTTCCAGATATACTCTAGTATTTATGCTACTATATATGAAGCAAAATTGTTTCAGAAAGAAGAAACCATTAGGTTACTCATTTCAGTCTTGAATCGATCGTTTGGCTACAATAACATCCCGTACGCAATGTGCAGACAGATTCGGGTGCCCAGAGCAGCAGTTACCTGACTGCCCACAAACAGCACGCCAAACTCCTTACTTTTTCCTAACCTCATAAGGACAATATTTTTCCAACAGGAGGAAAACAAGTTATTCTTGAAATCTCCATTTCAAACTTTGGGCCCCAAGGCAAGTCTCCTTTCTTTATAGAGAGGACAACTATCTCTCCCCTAAAAAGCTGCAGCACGCAGTCTTCAGACACAAGTTTCAGCAGAAAAATCTGCTATTCAGGCCCAGAAACAGTCCCTATGCCAGAAACTTAAGGGCTAAAGGGGGGCTTGTTGTTGATGAGACCATAAGCAAGGAGACTTGAGTACAGAACACCAGACACTCCCAACCCCAATATGCAAATCTTCCAGTATTTCTTATCTTTAAGCTATACAGTCACGAGATCAGGTCAAACTCCACTTTTCATTATATTTTCTGAAAACATTGCCTAACAGGAAAAAAAATTATCAGTATTCTATACATAATCTTAAATTTCCTTTATTTTTACCTTTTAGAGGTGAAAGACAGTTTTAACAATGCAAGTTAGTGGCTCTAAATTCAAGTGATCAACAGTATATCTGGACATTGCATGATGCCTAAGTAGAACTCCCAAAGAAATAACAGCTAAAAGAAACAGTGCAGGAAGAGCTACCCCAATTTTTCCAAGACATCTCCAGATACTCTGGCAAAAAAATCAAAAGCACAAATCTCAGAGGGTTTCTCCATTCCCTGTGATGAAAGCAAAACGTCTAATTTCCCTGTCAGCTGCAGACAGAAGTTCAGACTGTAATCACCCTGAGCCACCACAAGGAAGGTATCCAGCACCTGTATTCTTTGCTGAAGAGGATTTGCAGATGCTCCCCATCCTCCAGGTTTTTTATTACTATGAAAGAAACACCCTAATCCAAGTTAGATCTCCTGTTCAGAATTGCACAAGCCATTATTTCCAGACAGCTAGAGACTTATTCTGCTTCTCATGCTGTCAGCATCAGCCTCATGTAGCACTTACTGTGCCATTAAATGCTTCCCCCAGGGGTCAGCCAGGAACCCAGAGCTGCTTCATCTCATAAAAAGCAGCTCTTCCAAGTCTTCATGCAGGGTCCATCCACATTAGTTAAAGAGTAAAAAACAGGTAGAAAGAACAAGCTAGGCAAACCAGTATTTTAATGATCCACTTCTCTCCCAGGGCCTCACCTCATCCGAGCTGTACAGCTGAGAAACCGTATGTCTTCTCAAGGGGATGATTCTCTGCTCAAATCAGCCTCCTAAGTACATTGGAAGCATTTGGTCTGCACACATGCTTTTCGTGCTGGTCAGTGACATATAAGTAAGCTTATAGCTTACTTATGACATATAGCTGTCTTTCTAGCAGTCAAACTGAAGTCTAAGACTTTCAGCAAGGGTAAGGAATACTATGCCAAGCACAAAATTATCAAATTTAAGAGGAGACTCTGTAGATTGACATAGGACAACAAGCTTTCTCCTTTAATATCTCCAGCAAAGTTGCCAGAAGCACCTTTACCCAACATTTGTAACTGAGTCATAAGAAAAGCCAGTGGAAAAGAAGGCTCACAAAGTGTTCTCTGGTAGTCACAGTTGTTTAAGTCACCAGCCAGATGGTAACAGTTGTTTTGGCCACTTGTTGCCTGTAACTACACTTGCAATGCACTTTTAAAGACTACCCAGATAGTAAGAAATACAGTGAAAGAGTTGTAATGCTTTGAAGGCAAAGACTAGTAGTAATATTTAGAGAACAGGTACCAGATACAGACTACTAAAAAAACCTCATAAAACCTGCCCCCCCCCCCCATAAAACCAAAACTACACACACACCCTCCAACCCCCAAAAACAAAAAAAACCCCACACAACCATAAAACCCAAACACAATAGCATAAAAGCAACATGGAAGGCATTTCTGGTTTTTAAGCCTGCTTCAGCCCACTCTGCAATAGCCAGGAGACCTTCAACTCCAGGCACAGTGGGTGGGAGCTAAGAGCCAGACAGCTCAAAATGTGCTGTGCCCATGTCCTTACACCAACTTCCAAGAACCAGCACAGTCACAGCACCAAACCTGGCAAACTGATGAAGTCATCACTTCAAACCTGCAGCAAGAATTTTTCATAGCTCTAGATATTCCACAAGGTCAACTCTGCTTTAAAGCATTTCACGGGCAAGAGAAGTTGCCCCACCAAACCACTCTGTACCTGCAATCAGATCCCAGTGTACAGTTAACTAGCATCTATGCCATTAGAAAAGTTAAATATGAAAAACTCAGGTCCCCCCAGTATGTTGCCAATCTACAGGATTTGGAACTAAATGCATGTTTCAGGCTTTTCAAAGAAGCTTGGTCAAATTTTCTCCCAAAGCTGATAGAGCAACTTAGGAGAACAGTTAAAAAGAAAAAAAAGTAGGACTGGGAAAAAACTGTAAGACTAAAGAAGGATAATTTTGTACTGATCTAACCAGTCAAAACAGTTAATCATCAAGTTAAGAGATAAACAGTTATTCCATGCAGAAACTGAACATAAAATCTCTTTTCTCCCAATTCAGACATTCAAGAAAGTTTTTTATTCCTTGCCAGTTACATTTGAAAATATTCACATTCTTAAAGCTACATTTACAAATGAGTTTACTGCAAAACCAAAGAGTTAGAGAAGTCAAAATGAGGATCCAGGTATCACACTATTAGAGACTCCTGGCTGATCTTCTAACGTGCATGAGAACTCCTGCTTCCTGTCTGGAAGATCAGTTTTTCAATTCCTGTTTCAAATCCAGGAAACCTGGAGGGCTCCAGGGACAAGAACTGGATTAAGCCAAGCTTCTTCATCAATAGGATTGCATAAGCCTCACCTAGGCATCAAAACCTCTGGGGTTTTCAAATTTTATAACAAACACAAAGCAAACAAAAAAACACGTGTTCTTCATTGGCACACTAAGTATACGTCTATTCATCTTGAGCATTTTTAAGTTATTAAATATTCTTTTTACACAGATGCTTCAAAGCTGACAGTATGCACACCAAATACTTCACCTCCTGCCCAAATTATTTATTCAAAGCTGGCTCTGAGAACCAAAAAGGTGGGCAAGTCTGCCAGCTACATGCAGCATATTTCAGGAAAATGACTCACTAAGTTCAAAATGTTTTACACGTTTAATTAAGCCTTACGCTAACTCCAGTTGGCAAGCAGGAGTATGAATCATGGAAGCTAGATCACAGGAGCAAACTCAAAGCAACAAAAAAACTAAACTGCTTACTTCTGGAGCTGAACCATTACTTACTGAAGCATGGATTCAGGAGGATACTCTTTACTTCATGGGCCAGTGTAGTAATAGGGCCAGGTAGGAAGCAAGGGGGAGGGAGAAGAGCCCTGCCATGACTTGAAGCCCAGAGGCTGCACCAACCCATCACTGCCAAGGCACTGACATCAAGCCCTCTGCTAATCCTCACTGTGCTGCCACTGACACTGCAACACTCATCTACTGCTCTCCCCCTTCAGTGTCTTCTACAAAGAAGATGTCTTCTTCCAACAAAGGGTGGAACGTCAAGGACAAGGAGGTAGTGGTAATGATGTCAGTAGCACAATTTTTGGGTCATCACTGTATGTACTCAGTGGTTACCATGCTGTTACCTGACATATTATGCACTGCACTATCCTGAGCTCCTTTATTGAGATAAACTACTAGTAAAAGAGACCAAACTTGCACAATATAGTCCTGATGCTAAAATAAAAACTCTTATGCACATGTATGTGCATTATCCTGTTGTCCACAGGTTGCCCACTCCCACTGCTAACAGCAATGAGCTAAAGCAATTAAGAACACAGAAGAGAGCTCTGAGGTCCCACAAGACCACAGAAAAATGTGCAACAGAAATTTAGTTTAAAAGGATCCGCAGAACATCCATAAGATGTGCTATAAATCAGCCCCCTCGTGCCCTTAAAAAAAAAAAGGAGACCAGTAACATAAAAAAAACCTATATACGCCCCACTAGCTGGCTGCAAAGAAACACAAGTAAAGTGCAGTCATTGTCCTCTGCACCCTTATAAACTACTTCAGATATTTCATATTGCAACTAAACTTCCACACACCCACAGTGCTGTTAGTGTATCCCCCTCCATCCTCAGCATCCTGACCTCCAGGATGACTAGCTTACCATGTTAGACAAGGGGACACAGACAAACAATCGTCACACAGTCGGGATCTCACTGTTACTATTTCAACCAGCAGAAAGTTGTACAACTGAGAGCATATATTCTGCAGAACAAAGGTACAAGATCATCAGAGGTCCTCATGAACAGCAGTAGATAAGGTTTTTCACAGGCATGCTTGGATTTGCTTCCTTGGTCAAGTTGAAACCATTAAGAAACATCCTGCCAGATGCAGTTACTGCCCTCCCTTGTCCTAACGGGCACTGGTGTTAAACAGGTGGCTAAGAGAGATGTTTGTGGCAGAGGCTGTACTGACTTTCAGGATCTGTCCCACTAATGCATTTGAGGCTTCAGGTGGCCACACCTACCTTGTAGAAGGAAAGATTAATCCTTTACCATTCCCACACTTTTAATCTGAACAATGCTGAACTCCTCACCATGGCTACCAGCACTGAGCTATCAGACAGCAAAACTCTTTATGCAACCCTAAACCAAGCCTGAATCAAACAAGTATGTAAGAAAGGAAAGGCTGTCACCTTCTTACACCTTTTCATTCACCTTTACATCCACAATAACATCATGTACAAGACATGCATCGAGCCTGGATATCAAGTCATATTTATTTAGCATTGTGCTTTACTGCTTAAATATTTGTTGGAGACTGGAATCAGATATTTATGGGATTTGATCACTTGTCTGTTTACAGAAGTAAACAAACTACACACTGCAAACTGACAAATACTATTCAGATCTGTGAGCTATGTTAATCTCCCTTTCAACAAGCCTGTCATTCACAGAAACACATTAATATCAGCAATAAGATTGCTTCTCATACGCCATTTCCAGAAGAAGTCTCTGTGAAACCAGACGCATACTCTGAAGCTTCAGGGCTACCTTCCCCTCCCTGAGGTGTGCTTATACCAGGCTAGGAAAACTGACAAAAGGCAATTCAAGATAACCAATCAGGTATAGAAATAAATCCAGACACACAACACAAATCTCCTACCCCAACAGATCTTGTGACTCAATTCTTTGGGTCAGATGTGTCCTGTGCATCTAATCTACATCACCCCTAGCAAATTTCAAAGAAATGAGTAATTCTTCAATTTTCTCCTGAAAGTTAACAGCATTATACATACCAGGCTTAGGCATACAGATTTGTCATTTTCTTCAAGTATTTCACTGCTAACAGTACAAGAGATCACTTCAGGCATCTGTGGAGAACCCAGACAGTTGCTTGAGAAGGAACTCCCAAGAACACCTGTGTGAATCAACCTACCTAGCACACAGCCCTGCTGGGATAGGGCCCTGACCTTGCTTGGCACCCACAGGGCCAAGGAACCAAGGCTCCTTCTGACAAGCAGAACAGCCAAAAGGATGCTGCCCTAGGAGAACTTCCCTCTGGAGAAAACCCATCATCTCCACCTCTGCAAACAGCTTCTCTGCAGTTCTGCTGCAGGACAGGCTCTAAACAGACCTCACCTCAGAGGCCCGTTGTTTCAGGTACAGTCAGGAATACTGCAGTGAGGAAGCCGGGAATCACTAAGTATCACCTTGCTCTAGCTTTGATTTTTGGAACAGAACTTAGCCCTCCTTCTACCACTACTCTTCCCCCTTCTAAGGAGCCTCACAAAATGACTTGAAAAGAGACGAAGGGACCAAGCATTTCAAAGACTTTTTTAACCAAAATCATAAATAGATAAATAAATATAATACACCCCCCTCACCATGTCCTCCCTATTCAGCTGTGCAGAGTGCTCAGAGTAGCCTTTAAGACCACTGCTGCAGCATTTCAAGCAGGATTTCAGAAACAGTTTTCAGATGACAGACACTTGGAGGAGGCTCACTGACATAACCATAACACTACTTATGCAGTTTAATTCTGTTGTAACAGCTTCCTTTATAGGAAGGGTGACTCACAACCCTTAGCTTTCTTAAAAAAGAAATAAAGCAAATCACGTTAAAAGCTGCTGTAATATATACTGTACAAAAAGTCTTGAGAGACTGTTCATCATAATAGAAAACTTTTTATAGGGAAATGCAGGAGATGATACCAACTAAACATGCATGATTAATAGCACAAACCAGGAAGCAACCCACTCAAATGACAGGTCTCATGTGCAAGAGTATATCAGCATTAACAGTACCATGCTGCTCGTTGTTCTGTTTGGAATGTTTGCTTCCATAAGAGCTATTGCTAAGCATATACTAGTATTACCTTTTCACCACAGTTGAAATTGAGAATTGGACTGAAGAGATAGAGTTTTAGATTAGTAAATACTGAGGACCCCTCCGTTACTGATTACTGGAGGTGAGAACAGTGGTTGCTAGTGTACACAAGGGTCAGACTACTTGTTCAAGTGCTAAATATGAATAAATATGCCTAATCTGCACACTTAAAACCCAAACCATCCCAAATAACAAAAGATACCCATGAAAGGGACAGACTGTGCTTCAATCATCCATCATATATGTGAATGCCAGTTAGTACCCATATGCATTCCCTCTCTTTTTCTTTTGTTTAAAGTTTGTCATCAGAAAGACTAATTCTAGACCAGACTAAACAAGCCTAGAAATCACCCTAATTACTGACCTCACACAATTAAAAAGGGGAGAAAACACATACAAAATAAAGACTAAAATAGTAAACAGGAAATCCACATCCACTTTTGATGAAACAGGTCTGAGCAGGGGTAGAATTTGTCATTTACTAAGCTTCTCACATCCAAAATTGAAATGTTTAGAAGACCTCAGGTTTCTACCTTGCCTAATTACAATGAGGTCATTTGATCATGATACCTACGCTTCAAGAAACTTAGAATTCTATGTAGAATTCAGGAATTCTACGTAGATGCTGGATCAAAGTTTTGAACAACTGGGAACTTGCAGCTAACTTCACAGACACAATATTGTAAAAACACCCACCTGTAGCCCTAGACATCAGGTCTTTATATTCAGCCCCACACTTCCCTGGTGTTGAAGCAAACCTCTTCCACAGAGGTGACACGCAGCATGACTTTTCTGGCCACCTCTCAGAAATAATTGGCCGGATGAGACAAAGCATCTGGTAGTTTTAAGCATGTGGGCGCTTAAGAAGAGATAATTTGCCTTCCTTCTTGACTTCTAGAACTTATGCAGTGTTGTTTTTGTTGCTGCTCTGAGTATTTCATATGCCACTTGTAAATGTCAATATAATCTTTGTGAAACCCTGAGTGCCATAAACATGCCCATGTGCTGATCACACATTCTATAAACACAGAACTTCTGCAAGTGTAACTCATTTGCTCAAAATGCAGCCAGACTAATTCATTACCAAAAGCTCCCTTTCAAGTCAGCAGGGAAAACTGGTCAAGTCTTGAAAAAAATAAATTGCACCATGAAGCACATAGCTACCAGAAGAAGACTTTCTTCCAAAATAACAGTGCTTGTCTTGCTTCTTTGTCACATTACTTTTCCTTTGGTGAAAGTTATTTATAAACCTTGGAAGTAGCAGGAAAGGAGAGAAGAAGATTCAAAGAAAGAACTCTCATTTCAACACAAAACACTATGTTCTAAGGAGAGAACAAACCACAGTGTGAGCAAGAAAATTAGAGCAATCTAGTAGGAAAAAAAGTAAAACAATTGACTTCCACTTCATTGTAATGAAGAAAAATGGATTTTCTCACCCTAGAGTTGTAACCATCTGTGTGTAAACTGTAGTTTGTTTCCACTTTAAATAACACACCATACTCATCACAGAAGCAATTTATCCTTGACTCCAGGGACTGTCAAGTGACTCATCTCTCCTGATGACACAATTCACTCACAGCCAGCACACTCTTGGGCACCAGCTGCCATTATGGTACAAGATTATTTTCATTAGGGAATGGTTTTCCCCAGATGAACTTTCATTTGTCTTAAGTAATAACCCTTGTTCAAAATCAAGGGGCCTAATTCCGTGAGGCATTTTACATCTTGAAAATACTGTCAGAACGTTTTTTTCCCTGTTCAGCATGATATTTGCTCAGTTGTGACCACTGCAGTGCAGTCTGCAAGGTTTATTTTAAAAGCTTCCAAACACAATATACTTGTGTACCCAAGTACCTGTCTAATTGATTAAATCGGAGTTGGACACTTTAGTGTCCAATTAGGAAAAAAACACTTGGTTGGTTGGCTGTTTGTTCAATCGCTAAACACTGCAAACTGAAAACACACCAACAAAAGCCACACTCCCCCATGCATCATCCTTGAACTCTGCAGGTAGCATCACCCCACTGCATCAGTGCTTCCTGGAGTACCAGGAACAGAGGTGAAATAACCACCACACCAAGGTCCTGATTCAATAAAGAATTGAAGAAGATCAAGAAGATCAGGGCCAACACGTGTAAAAGTGACACTTCAGTAGGAGGGAGCATCAGCTATTATCTCAAGGGAAGCTCTGCTGCCAACTATAATTATCAGGAACTTTCTCTACAAGCTGAAAATCCATCATCTTCTCATTTAGGGTCTCAAGGGATATGGAGACATAGTTCATTTTTGGTTCTGAAAGACTAACATTTCTGAGAAACAGTATCTGTCACCCTTTGGCCACGGAGAGAATAGCTTCAATGCAGGTTGCCACTCACCACAGATAGCAGCATTTAGCAATGGCTGCAGAAAGCCAGAAGGGTTGAAAAACCGTGAAAAGAGTTCACAGACTTTTGAAGAAGTGCTTTTAAAGTGCTGTTATCTTCTCTCTAATGCACCTGAGCCACAACAGCACACTGTCTGAGAGCAGTAATTCAAAAAATAACAAGAGGCTGTGCAATAAAAACAGCTAGAACTGAAGGGTAATATGAATGGGATATCATATATATATATATATATATGATGGTAAACTTGTATGTTTAAGTTCAAATATCAGAAGTCTTTCAGACTATAAGTTTCCCTGCACACTGCTTACCCCGCAAAATTTGAAGTTTTCTGTCTCTATTTGCTGTATGAAACGTACAAGGGGGAGGGGAAAGAAAAAAAGTGAAAAAAATGTTTTCCTTTTATATTGATATCTCCCCTATGTCTGTCTTAATTCAGTTGATGAGGACAGTGACAATAAGAAATCAATTTACAAAGAATCAGAAGTAACAAAATTCTATTTCAGTAAGGGTAGCTCAGCTGTTGTCCTGCCAGCTTCCCCTTCATTGCTGGGATTCTGAAGACATGCTCTGGGGTGCAAGAGAAGGAGGAGACATTTCATTCATTCCATGACCCCAGCTGCCCCCTCTCACATTTTAGCCACACAAAGTCAGTGACAAAAAACCTTTTCATTGTTACCAAGAACACACATTTTTATACACTACTTTTCATGGAGTTAAATAGAAACCAACATTCTGTTGGTTGCCTGATCAGCTTCATTCCAAAACAAATCACAGTTATTTACTCTTCTAAAAAGTGTTAGACTATAGGCACTGTAGATTAATATATTTTGGGAATTAAAACAGTTTTTAAAAATCAATTTACAAAGTTATTACCTACCAAATCCTTCATAAGAGCTAAATAATAGAGATTATTTTTTTAAATGAAAAATTTTAAGTAGAACAGCTTACACTGCCTACACCACATGCTCAAAGAACTATGGAAAGGAGAAATAATTTGTTTCTTAAATACATCACCAGTGTAATTTTGTAAGAATCTATACAAGGTCATAATTTTCCAGTAAGGGCTTGATTTGAGTTCACTCAGCATCTACTTCTACAGAGAGACAAAAGTCATCCCAGATAGATGCCTACAAATCTTTCTTTTAGAAAGGTGTGTAGCACAATATCTGAACTTAGAATTACTTACATACTGTGATTACAAAGCATTACTTGATACAAAAAAAAAAAAAAATTCATTACTTAGAACCTTTTTCTTAAACAAGGTTCCTTAATTCTGAGTGTTTGGTTGCTGTTGGGTTTGGTTGCTTGGTGTTTTGGAGGAAGAAAAAAACCCAGTATGTTCAAACATGTTGCTGTCATCTAGCAACCTGAACCAGGCTTCCCTCCTCAAAAGTTTTTACATCATATTACAAAATTGTACTTCTCTACACTTTGTGCCATACCGCTCATTCGATGATAAGCTTCCTATTTGTTTTTCCATCAAAGGAAAAGCTCCTCCTATAGCCCAAGCTCTTTAATAAGGTACAGACTTCTTGTGTGTGTGTATATATGCGTAGACATATACACCAAGAAACGGCTTGTGTTCTGTGATCATTCCTGACAACACACAACTCACAAAGCAGTGGAAAACTAAAGTTATTCTGTTTGAAGGACCTCAATACACATGCTAACCTGTGACCTACAAGCTCAGCCGCTGAGATGTAGATACTTTCCTTCACTACGCATTTATTATTTCTATTAAAAATGATCCCCAACATACATTTAGTTTTACAATGGATTGAACACTCCATACCAGGTGTATTGAGACTTTTAATTAATTGAAGTGGGATACACAAGGAAAAGTTCACTAGATATTACTGGAAAAAATCCACCATGTCTCCAACTTTGCAACAAAAGCAACTCTTTCAATTGCAAATCAGAATGTTCTGACCTGCCTTAAGCTCACTGCTGGGGTTTTTTGTGGGAGAAATAGATATACCAGCAACTCTAGTGTTTGTGTGCACTGGTTAAGCTGTTTTGACATAATCCTAGTGAAAATCCCAACAAACAAATCCCAAGAAACATTCCCTATTGTCTCTGTAGCTAAATACGATTCCAGCCCCTTCAAAAGAGAGGCTGCTACTGGTGGTTCAACATTACAGTAGCACAGATGTGCCTCAGCACTGTGGCAGGCACCTACTGTAGACAACCTGTCCAGGAAGAAGCAGAGGCCTTCTTCAGAAAACAGGAAGAAACCTTATATGCACAGACCTTAATCCTCAAAGAATCCACTTTATCCTCTCTGGTATCTTCTGAAAGTCAAAAGCAATGCAAGAGATTGCTGCACTGATGAATTCTTGATACAGGGGATCTACAAGCCAACAAGGAAAGTTGTTCTGCTGAAGCTGATCCCAACAAAGAAAGAACTGCTCAAGACTGAAGTTCAAGAGCCGTTTTTCTTGCAGTTATCATGAGAAGAAACTCAAGATCCTGAGACAAAAGAGCAAAGCAAAAGTCAAGATCCCAACTGTAGACTTCATCAGAGCAGATTTTGTTCTCTTCAGGCACCTGCTTGGATGAATCCCATGGCAGATGACCCTGGAAGAAAGAGGAGTCCAGGACAGCTGAATAATTTTCAAGGATCACCTTTCTCCTATCTCAGGATTTGGCCACTCTGACCAACAAAAAAAAAAAAAAAAAAAAAAAAAAAAAAAATCACACAAAGGCAGTCAAAGGCCTGCATGAATGAAAAAGGAGGAAAAAAACCTCGGACAGCAAAGAAAAGCATCTATAAATGGAGGAAACAGAGGTGCCCAGGAGGAGCATGAAGACTATTAAGCATGAAGTGATGGTGTCAGGAAAGCCAAAGCCCACATACAATCGAAGCTGGTGACGGACCGAGAGTAACAAGAAGGACTGCTACAGTTTTAGCAGCAGTAAAAGGAATACCTTTGGTCCTGCTCCTGAGTGGGGAAGGAGAGGTGGTGACAAAGGATACAAGAAAGCCAAGGTACCAGTGCTTTCTTTGCCTTGGTCTTTACTGGTAATTCTGAGCCTTTAGGATTCCAAAGCCCCTGAAACAGGTGGGAAGAAGGATTTGGCTTCAGTGGAGGAGGGTCAGGTTAGGGGGCATTTAAACAAACACAACATAGCCTGCAAAAAGAATGTGGGACTTGATGACATATACCCATGAGTGCTGAGGGAACTGGCCAATATCATTGTGTGGCCACTCCCAGTACTCTGAAGACTCATGGCAATTGGGAAAACTTCTTGAGAGGTGTGAGAAAGCATGTAGTTCCTCTCTTCAAGAAGAAAGATCCAGCAAATTGCAAGCCAGTCAGCCTCACCTCAATATGTGGAAGGGTGATGAATCAAATCCCTCTGGAAAGAATTCACAAGCATTTGAACAACAAAAAAATTATTTGCTGTAGTCACCATAGATATATGAAGAGGAAAACTGCTTAAACGCAGCCTTCACCATTTTGAAGGATGCAGGTGCAGGCTTCAAGTAAGACTTTTGACTGTCTCCCACATCATCTCAGGCAAACAGATGAAGCACTGATTGAAGCAGGTAAGCAAACAGTGAGATGGATCACAAACTGAACCACACTACCCAGAGGATTGTGATCAGCACAAAGTATCAGCAGAAGTTACATGTCTTTGGAAACTGCACAGGAGTTAACAGTAAGCCTAGATACTGCCATTTTCAGTTCTGCCATGCAGTTCTGATTGTGTATCAGCATTTCAACTGCATATGTCCTCTACTTTCCCCAAGAGCCCCATGCAATGCTTGAACTAGAGCATACAAATCCCCTTGAAAGGGTAAAGCAGCTCAAAGCAATATTACAAGACAGCTTCTGAATGCTGTAATTTCAAAGTACTGGGAGCTGTTTTGCATATACTCTCATTATTTTAGAAAAATGTGGTAAAGAGTTTTTCTGACAGCTGCATCTTCAAGGAAGTTTAGATAGAATGTCAACACTTTGACCTAGACTAGACCACAAGACACATCATCCTAAAGTATGTCAGGGTCTCTAACCAACACATATGGTCAGACTTATCCTTCTCTATCAAGAAAAGGCCTTTTTGTCAAAAAGAACCTCTTAAGGAAAAACTGTACAAGTCTAAGCAAGAACTGCTGTAGGAGTATAAAAGCCTCTTAAGGAAATTTCCATCCACTAATCTGCTTGCTTTTGTGGCAGGACAAACAGGATCTGTGGGATGTTCCTCCTCCTAGGAAAAAGCCCTCATGATAGCAACCTTGAGTAATCTGGGTGACAATTCTAGAGCAGAGCTGACACAGTGCTCTAGGGCCAAGATGTGTCTCAGGAAAACTTGTTGTATCCAACAATCCCATTAAGTTATGACCCCAAGACATTTAAAGAATTTATCCATCAACAGGAGAATCAGATCTCAGAAAAGAAAGGGGAAGGGCAGTTTTTATAATGCATTTTACCTCTATCTCATTTGTCCATACTATACACAGCATGGGAGAAACAGCAGGAGGCCAGCACAGCCTAAGGCAGGTTATTTACAAGAACATCCTTTAAGCAGGTATGAACCATTGCATTATATGATTTAAATTCACTCCTTAAGACACGCTTCAATGTCTCAAAAACAAAACAAAAAAAAAACACCACCAAATTTTGGGGTTGGGCACAGTACAGCTACCAGTCACCTGAAGAGTAGACTGTCCTTTCTTGAAATACCGCTACAGCAGGACAGAAGCTTCATAGAAATGGAAGAGGCTTACAGGCTCAGCCAGCAAAGGGCTGAAATAGCATGGCAGCAGCAGAGTAAGGGAGAAAAAGTCAGATTTTCTTATTGTATTTTTCTGTAGTACTGTATAGTGAAGGCACATGGAAAGTTAAGTGAAAGGGGGGTTACTTCTGCACTGGATAGTGGTATTCCACTGTCAATAATTTGTTAGTGGTCACTGTGTATGTGTTTTATAAAGCACAAGTGCAGCAGGCTTTTCAATCAGACAAATACATGCTGCCACTTATCATACAGATACTGCAAGTGTCCTGCTGAGGCAGGAGTAGACATACAGAAAGAAACACCATTACAGATATTAAATTGCACACTGCAATGCTTACATCAGAAAATGAGAACACAGGATTAAGGTTTCTACCCAAGCAGTCATTACATGCCCTTTTTTCCTGCAAAATTTAAAAACTGAAAATTATAAGAAGCATCCCCAATGAACATTAACTAGGTTTAAATTAATTTGGGAAATGGAGGCCATATTCACAAAAAAAGTCCTCCCAAAACCCACAAACCAGAAATTTTATCTTCAGCCAGATCCTCAAAGAAAGCGATGAGCCAGGCTACCTGCACTTAATTTCTTCCTCAAGCTTTTTAAAGAGTAATTTACTCTTCTTTTTAAGAAATGGTAATGAAAGGGGGAAAAAAATCCATTTGGAAGTTGCACTCATTTCAGAGATCAAAGCTAAGATTTCCTCTTCCTTCCTATGATTAGGGGGTTAAACTATGCCTTTAACATAGTAAAAATTAACAGAAACCCATTCTTGCACAGAAAACTAGACATCAAAGGCAAGCATTATATCTCAAGGAGTAAGAGATACCAGGAAGCTGATCTTCAAAAGGTGGCTACTTAGACATGCATCTTTGCAGCCTCCCACTAATCCTGAAGGGATTCAGTCTGCTTTGCTTTTTGACATCAGCAAACGGCCAATGATCTATCAAGCACACTTGGTTCACTCTACACAAACCAGAAGCACATTGCACTGACACCTGGGACCAGTGTCAAGCTTTGCCCTCAACTCATCGTAATAGTGAATGACGATTTGATCTTACCTGCTTTATATCTTCAAAGATATCACTTATTTGGCATCTAAACACTTTGAGGCAAGACTTACCTTTTCCTGTAGGTTTGGATTTGGCTTTTTTGTTTGTTGTTTTTTATTTTTTTTTAATTAGCACAATAGTACAGTGCTACAATAATATAAACAACAGATTAACTTGAAGCAAAGGGTTAGCTCAGTCTTGCTCTGGTGAAGAGCCAGCCAAGGGAACAAGCGGTAATGATTTCAACTTAATAGTATGTGGAATTAACTTATGCACAATTTACAATACAGAAACCTTGTTAATATGATAGCTACTCTTTTTAAGGTAATTACAAAATCTTCTCTGCAGGAAAAACTATATACCTCAAGATGTTGTGTGCTCTTTCTTGCACAGGCAATATCTGTAAAATAAAATTCCCTAGCCTCTAGTTGAACACATCTTTTTATTCCTCACTTGACCTTGTAATAAGAGACAAAAAATGGGTTGGCTTTGCATCTTCACAGCTAGAAGCATGTGGAAAATATGTACCAGAGACATTTTGTTTCATGAAGATAGAAGGTGATATTATAATTTGTTAGCATTTGTGTGATCCATGAATAAGCTGATTTACCTCTTTTACAGGTTCTTCATCCAGGGCAGCATCTTCCACCACACTCTAGTGAACAGAGAAGAGAAAGGAGGAAAAAATCCTGTAAATATACGTTACCAAGAAAGACAATTCTAATCCAAGACCTAGCACAAAATACAGTCAATTTAGTTTTAGACATTTAATTTGCTCTCAATTTATACTACTATAGCAGGCTTCTTCGATTCTTCACACTTTACACAGGTAAATTAACCTTTGAATCCATGGGGACCTGCTTTCTCCAAGATATATAAAATGTTAAAAGAAGAAAGCAGGATTAAAGAACTATTGAAATTGCTGATGAATACTTAAAGCCAAATTTGTCATAGAATGGATAAAGAGCAAAAGATTATTACTGAAAAAAACTAGAGAAATGGAACAGCATTTCTTGCTGAGAAGAGAGAATATACGTGTGTATATATAGGACCAAATTTTCTAAACATTTCAGCTTCCATTTAAATGTTGTGCTCACCTAAAATCCATTAAGTGATGAACCCTTTGGAAAATAGGTAGAAAGATTACATACATCTTGATCACACAACCTTTTCTCAGGAAAAATATTCCCAAGGTTGTAATTCGCTATCCTATCCATCCAGCTTGAGTGGGATCAATAACTTTGCTTACTCTCAAAGAAATTCTAGAACAGCAAATATCCCAATTTTCTTGCTTACTTGTCAAACACAATTAATGACCTCCTGAGTCAACAGGTGAAAGCAGCAGTATTTCACTCTAATCTCCCTTTACACAAACATAATATGGAACTTGCCCTCGATGCACTCTTCCTAATCAAGCGATTGATTTACTGTAAAAGCTGTCTTTAGTATCTGCAAGTCATTCACCTGAGTCATGCGCAGGCACTCATAAATGCCTCTGTTTTAAAAGGTTTTTTGGCATTAAGGAAGGGAAGGAGAAAGAGGTCCATATGCATCAAAGAATTATACTGTCTCCCTCCTTGTCTGCTATCTGTGAAAAGCTTCCGTGAAAAAGAACAACTTAGAGACAATCATGAAAACATTTTATCCCACACAGATTCAGAGACCATGACAGCTCCCTTGAATCAGTACAACCACCAGTGTTTAAGCTGCATTCAGCTCATTAAAGAGTAAATGTTTCTGCTGTTTAAAAATGTCTTCATGGACAAGAGCCCACAAGAGATGAAATTAATTTCTATGTGCTTTTACTAGATTTGAGCAAACACTACTTTAGTAATTCTATCTACAGCACAATCTAAAATGGTCTGAAGTTATAGCATATCTTTATTGTGCTTAGAAACAGCAATAAATAGAGCCAATAAATGGAGCTTTATCTGTTGTTCTCATCTAAACTGCGTGAGTTTATGCCTGTAATTCTTTAACCCTCTAAACTTTTGGTAAGTGAAATCTCAGCAAGTGATAGAAGAGGGTAGCTCAGCTACGCTATTCTTGAAAGCAGGAAATTAAAAAAAATGTGCTACCAAAAGCTACAAACCCACACATCTGATTAACTATCATTGCAATGGGTCAGTCACACTTGGTAAGGAGATCCTCATAATTTCTTCTGAAATAGAGGTGTAAATAGTCCTCTACCAGCAAAAGAGGTGACAATATTAAGATGTTTTCCCAGGCAATGTACATTGGGCTTTAGTGCAGGATTTACCCTATGATCCAGAGGAGATTTTCCCAGAAAATGACAGCAGAAGCAGCAATAACTGAAGTGCTTTCTGTCTGGGCTAGAAAGAGAAACATCACACACACACAAAAGAAACTGATTTTAGGAAGAAGGGAAGGAGGAAGAAAAAAAACAGGCATGTATATGCACTTTGAATACCAGTCAGTGGAAAGGTAGACTTTCATTTTTATGATGTTCAGCAGAAAACTGTTCATCATAAGTATAGTTATACAAGTCTTCTCACTGTGCAAGGGATTTAACAAGGTGTCAGCTGACTTCTCAAACAAAATCAGGAACAATACACAGTTTCCCAGCTACAACCTGTGCATTAGCACTCAGGTTCCTTGCATCCCACAAAGTGGAACAAGTGACAGTATTCAGAAGTGAATTACATTATTTAAACCTCTGCAAGCCCCTCACAGCTTGTTTTTAACCTAGGGACTCCAGAATGAGCTGTGCTGGTATAATCTATCACATTATCACTTCTGTTGTATTGTTTACATGTACAACCTAACACCTTGCATGAAACCTTTCCTGCTGTTCAGCAACCCCTTTTGACTCAAGTGTTCTCCATAACCTGTCTGGCTCAATTACACTCCCCTCTGTCCTTCTCACCAAAGCCCTGTTACAGTACTTCAATCAAACAAGGGTATAAGGGTGTTAAAAAATAAACACAAACCCCCCACACCTCACAAGTTTCACTCGTCTATTTCTACCACCTGTTCGTTACAAATGTGTTTCCTGTGCTGCAAACAATTGACCTGAAATACTTTGGGTTTTTTGCACTACTCAACTGTCCCAGAAATACTCAGGAATCTACCTTGTCCCATTACAGTACAAAAATCATTAAATCGTAGAATAACCCAAGCTGGAAGGTACCCACAAGGATCACAGTGTCCAACTCCTGCACAGGACATCCCCAAGAATCACACCATGTGACTGAGAGCACTGTCCAAACACCTCTTGAACTTGAATGATGCCTCTCTTGACACAAGATAACCTTGGATTGAAGGTAAAGAAAACACTACAAGACAAGTGGTGAGCACACACAACACAGCAGCCAGCTAATTATCACAGTATCGGGTTTCCAGTTCGATCCAGAAAGCACAGTCTTGTGCTAAGAGGTAATGGGCAAATGGGTTATCAGAACCCAAGTGAGGTACACGGACCTATTCGAGCCTCAAATCACAGATCACATATTTCATGTTTAAATGTGAGCCTGAGTCCGACTCAGCCCGCTTTGCGGGTTTCCATCTGTGGTATATGCTCTTTCCTTTCCAGCCACCCCAGTCCCCCGGGGCACGGTTCTGACCCGAGCCCGGTGCGGCGCGGGCGGGAGGACAGGACTGGTCAGGGCGGGACATCCCGCACCGCCCGGGCTCCGCGGCCGCCGCTCCAAACCGCTCGCCGTGTGAGGCAACAGGTTCCCGAGCCTCGCCTGGCTCCCCGCCCTCAGCAGCGAGCACAGCGGGCGAGGGATGCTCATGACATCCCATTTCGTGAGGTCTGGAGCGCCACCGAGGTGGTCCCCCCGGCGGGAAAGGGGTCCGGCAGCACCGCTGCGGCCGCGCGC
>NW_008236217.1:5641081-5660050 GCF_000691975.1 Corvus brachyrhynchos | reverse complement strand
GCCCGCAGCGCCCCAGAGGCGAGAGCGGCGCCAAGGCCGGACCGGGCTGCAGTGGGCACAGGAGCATCAGCCAGTTTATAGCCACGATTTAGAATGTGGGCATCGTGATAGAAAGTGCAGCTAACAGAAGGATATCTAAGGTTTACAAAGCCCGGTATTATTCCAGTCTTAGAAAGAATTATCTATCACTTCCTCTATTTTAGGTCTGTACTATGAAGCCTGTAGTAAAGTCTGTTTATTCACATGCCCTTTCCTCCTCCTTCAGATCTCAAAAGATACTACAAACCTTACTATAACAAACATGAAAATACACCACATGCCCAGCTGCAGAGACCATGATTTATGCAGATGTTGATTTGAATTCTCCTCAAATTTAGGACAAAATATGCATTTTTAACTAGTTCAGACAATTTCATCCAGGTCCAAAACGTTTTACTGTTAAATAAACCACTGCTCTTCAAAGAACAATTTTGAAATGAATAGTCAATATGCAGGGTGCATTTTTCTTCTATTCCATGCTCAAAATGCCATAGTTTGCTTCCATATAAGCAGCGCTGTACAAATTCAGAACAAGTTTTAGTTAACAATAAAAATTCTTCTGCCAGTCTACAAAGGAACACTTGAGAAATGTTCCTCCTCCAGTCCCAACTCAGGTCCCCCAAACTCTATTTAACATGAATAAGCTTCCCTGTAAGTCCAAATGCTAAACATGGTTAGGAAAATCAAATTCACTAACCATAATAAAGAAAAAAACCCAAAAAATCAGACAACAAACAGATTCACAAACAGAGCCATGCACTCAGATACTGCTGCAAGAACTCAGTCTTTTAATTCTGTGTCAGAATATGAACACTTTTTTTGACATCTGTGACAACAATTAAGCAACAACTTGTAACACCAATTATGCAGTTTCATCTGCTTTACAGATTGAGCAATTAAATATCTAGATTACTGCCTTTACTCACTGCTCACCAAAAAAGCATAGTGGGAGTGATGTCAGTCACATAACAGACGCATAACTGAGGTCAGAAGCTACAGTACTGTAGCTGTAATATACTTCCTGGCCCTTGTGTCCTGTCTCTACTTCTTCCCCAGCAGCACGAGAGACAGTGTTACTACCTTTAACTTCACATATAGAGGCTCTCAAACAGCCTCATAGCACCAACAACTGTGAGGACAGAGCCAGGACCAAATACAACAAATTTCAGAGCACAAACCACACTTACTTTACAAAACCCAGAGACCTCTATCAATCAGACACACGATTCCAGAGAAGATACATGAAGATTGTACATGATTATATCACATGCCATCTTGATTTTTAAAAACTCTGTTTATCTCCAATTTACGTGACTGTATTTTAACCTTTGAGATACAAATCTTGGATGCCACAGGCTGAGAGCAAGAGCAAAGTGGCTGTGACAACAGGGAACTTATGTCCAGATAATCCCAGGGGAGAAAACTCCAAGGTTTGGGGTCATTGCACCTGCAGTCAAGTAAAAACATGTGCATGCAGATCTAATGTTTTTACTTATTTTCCAAGAACTTCACTTAATTCTTGAGACGTACAGTTACAGGCTTCCCTATTACTCTATTATCAAACTGGGACATCAAAACCCGCAAGTTTATTTCCAGATCTCTTTGGTCACTCTAAGCATACATAAATTAAAACCTGGGAAAAGCAACTGATAAGATCTTGTTATTGCTTTAGCATATATACTTCTGTTATAAGCATGAGACATGTATTGTTCACTGTACTCGTTCAGCACCAATGTATCAATTGGACCCAAATTAAATATTCAAGTTTACTGGACTAACCAAAGCATGTATTCCATATGTTTCTTATCCCTACCTAACGAAAAGCAGAAATCTTTTACCTCAGCTCAAAAGAAAATGAGGGTTTTGGCAATTTTCCCCCTGCTGCATTTACTTGAAGTAATCCCACTGAAGTCTCCAGAATGATGTTTGACTAGAGATTTCATAATAACAGGGTGTCCCTCATTAATATGTACACCTGATTTCATTCTTCATTAATTGAGTGTTCTGCCATAATCTTCATTTGTGAGAAAAAGCATTTTTGTGTGTCCATAAGCTTCAGATTCCTAAGCATTTGGCAAACTAAATTCCTCATATAAGAGATGGGCATATTTGTAATGAAAAAGAATCTGAAACAAAAGATTAATTATGTATTGCTAGAAATAATTGTGTTACTACAAAGGGACCAGTCATTTTCATTACGGTAACATCTAATGGACGACAAGACTGACATTCTTTTGCATGAATAGAGTAGCAGAAAAATCCATGCTTCACTCCCCAAGCCCCTCTATGATCCACTTAAAGATACTGGGTCAGAAAAAGACTGAATACCACAAAATCAGAAGTAGTCCACTTCCAAAAATACCTCATTAGGAGCAGAATAAAGAAATAGAAGGGAAGGGGGGATGGAACATTAAAGCAAAAAAAAAAAACCACACAAAAGAGCGGACAGAAGTTCAAAGCAATTGGTCTCTGAGGACACACAAGAAATCTGATCAGAGCAAGAAGTAGTTACAGACTTTTTTCCTAGGAAAAATTATTAGTTAGCCACATTCACAATTTAGCAGAAGTAATATTTGCAGATACACTAGCTAGGCTGAAAATTGCAAGGAGGTTGGTTCAACTTGCATCAAGAGAATAAAAGCATTTTTATCTCCTGTGCAAGGAAGCACTGGACTACTTGTATCGTGATTTTTCATCTATTTTTACCTGTCTCCTGAGTGGTAGCTAATGGTTGCTGCCAGATGCAGAGTGGGGGATTAGACACATCGATATCCTGCTGCGTTACGGTAACTCCTACACTAGCAGGAGATACACAAGTACAGAAGAAAATTTCTTAAGAGCATTGTGTGTAAATTACATTTACTTCAATAGCTTACGTGTCCACAGCTTTGTGAAAAAGGAACGTACTATTGCCCCATTTGATGCACACAAGGGAAGAAGCATGGAGAAATATTATTTTCTGTCACTAGCCCAACACACTGCTAGGTTCATGACTTCAGTGTTCAGTTGAATGTAATCATCCCAAAACACATGCATTCATTTGCACACAGCTTGAGCTCAAAGCTCACTCAAAGCTTGAGCTAGATAACTTTCTGCCTGTCCAGCAGCCAAAAGAGATACTACTGACATAGAAGTCAGCAAAAAATCCTCTCTCCTTCAAAGGCATTCCCAAGGCTCCCATCTGCATTTAAATGTCTCTTCCTGGTTGCCACAGTACAAATACCACCTATTATTAGGCTGGCTACAGTGCCAGACCAGCATCATCTGCCCAAATTTTTTTTATTTCCTTTTCTAAATTTCAGTCAAGCTTTCACTCAAGTGAAAACTCCTTCCCTGCACATAAATTTCTGGGACAAGGCTGACCATTTGCCTCTCTGTTCATCTGCAGATTTATACAAGCAAGACTTAAGCTTCATGTTCACCAACTCCCAGGCAAACAAGAGCTACATGGAACATTTTCATAAAGGGTGGAATCTCCCAAATGCCAGCTGAGAAGACGTCAGGTCTCTGGAGCGTCAGTAGCATCAGTAAAAGTGGAAGGAAAAAAATTGCTAAGAACAAAGTAGTAACACCCCCTTGTCCCTTTCACATGCTGCACTAGAGAGCATCCATTGAGCACATTACTTGTCTGGTGCCATTTTTGGCTGCTAAAAGACTCCTGGAAAGCCTTGAATACTCAACTACAAAAGACCTGACTACTGATCATCCCTTCATCTCCAAAGAAATCAGACTGTACAACATGTGCTGAAGTTCCCCCAAAGGTCACTTAAGAATAAAATCAGAGCAGAGCACTTGCAACATTTCCTGCAGATTGATTCAGTTTCCCACGGCACAAAAAAGGAGTTTCTTTGGTCATTTGCAATGGTTCCTGCTACATACTGCAGCCTAAAAGGATGGACCAGGGGCAAAAGGAACTCTGTCCTGCAGCACATAAACACATTTCAAGCAAGCAGTCATCTTTTAACCTCTTTATTCTGTTGAATATTTGTACCTATGGAATAAGCACATAGGGAGGGATGCTGAATTGCCCTCTCTGTGAAGAAATTCCTCCTAATGTCCAAAATAGTAAAAGAGCAAGGTACATTGAAAGAACACTTCAAAATACATCACCTGACAGTAAATGGTTTGCATAAACTGAAGGAAATCACAATAGAAGTTCTGCTAATTGAGACCCTTCAGCTAAAGGATTGGGCACCCTGTGATGGAAAAAGCACTGCTGGCCACACTCAGAAGGTGAAGGTGACAGAAGGTGGCATGCACAGACCATGCACAGAATCTCAACAGCAAGAGGAGAGGTCTGAGCACATGCCAGTGATGGTGTTAGAGCCACACAGACCACCATCATCACGTATATCCATCATGATGACACATCCATCAGCTGCCACTCTAGTTTACCATAAAGTGCAGCCTTATGGCAGAGAAGTCAAAAGCATGGTCCTTGAGGCTAATATGGGACATTCATTACACCATCCCAAATGAGAAAGAAACATGCTGTGCATGACTAGTTTCCTATAGTCTGTGCAGTCGAGCTTGTGTTAGATGGATGAAATCTGTGGCAAATGGGTAAGTGTCAAATGCTAGAAGTAACTAGTAAAAGTAGGGCAGGTTTTAAACTACACAGGATCCATTCGTTGATGGAGGGAAGTCTAAGTTGACTCTACATTTTTGGTTTTTATACTAAAGTTACCAAAAGCTACTCTTCCAGTTTGAAGGCAAATAAACAAAATCCCTCACGCTACCTTTTATCCATGAGAGCAGCTGTTGAAATGTTTTAAGCTCATTCCTAAACAAGATGAATACATTTCTCCTCAGCTTCTTTGTTCAGTGCCTCGGCATTAAGTACGTTAAGCTCAGCACTTGGATAGCTTACCATCATTTGTGCAGAACCTAAGAGAAGCACAAAACAGTATCTACACACTGCTAATTGCACCAGGCACAGGGGAAATTTTGTTTACTCCAATAGGAGAGTCATCCCTAGTGCTGCTAAAACAATTTACTGTTTAGTTGTGAAGTACATGCCTGAGAAGCGCAAGAGGAAACAGTGGCAAATAAGGCATTTAGTATCAAAGCAGTGTGCATCTGTCCCCTGCAAAGCTCATAACTCAACACTTTCAAATTAAAATCATGTATGCTGAGTCCCCTGAAATAAGAAATGCTCAAAACTGGAGAGAAAGTCAGCTTGATTCCTAACCTCTGCAATGCTCTGGCTTCACAATTTGTGTTTAATGAGAAGGTCTAGACTGAACATTAAAATCCATATGCTTAGAGAGCAACAACGGCAATTAGACTCCCTTTAAAGGGGGCAACAGACAGCTATTACAAGCCAGCCTGGTGCCTCTGCAAAACAGGGATGAAGGCTATTAGGAGCTGTAGAAAAACAAACACTTTTCATATCTGTTATTTACCTGCATTAAGACTGCAGGTACTTGGCACATTCTACATTAATCAGCTTTTAATATTAGTGAATAGTTAAATACTGGAAGAACTAACTTGGAAAACAGAAAACCTAGTTCAGATATCTGCAGCAGACAAGCTTCCTTCAGTACAGACATGGCTTAGCTGGTGCCCCCACCCAGCAGGGATAATTGGGTAGAACAGCAGAGACCCCAGCCAGTTCCTGCATCCACCCATCAGTTTAGCTGAGGTACAATGTTGGGTCTGGCTTCAATAGCCTGAGTGCCTTGGGGCTGGTGAGCCAGTGCAGAATACTGGAAGCAGCACCAAGTGGCACCGCACAGCATCAGCCAAGCTCCACAATCCACTGGAGTGCCACCTACACAACCAGGTGATGACTGGTTTTTCCACAAGCCATGTGGGTACCTGCATGATGTTTGCACTGGAAGCCTACACAGCTAGAAAGCCTGAGCTGATTTGCTGACAGTTTGGCTGAAATCCAAAGCCTGTTAGTCTCCTTACTGTGCAAGGCATTAACCACTCTCAGAGCTGAGCTGCCAAACAGAGGGTAGCCTTACCCACTATATTCTGTACCTAATAAAGAAAAAATGAAAGGACTCCTGTGGCAAAGATGCTAACCCCCAGAAACATTTACTCAAGTAATCTCCTACACAGCCATTCCCTGTGCAAACTGCTGGGATATTCTTTGTTAATGCTGTAATTCCCCATTACAAACTGGTAAACAGTTAAAGATATTCAATAAAGATAAGCTGTAGCAAAAGCTTTCCTGCTACACAAGATTACACTAAGTTTTGTGACTTCATGTTTTCATCTTACAAGGACAGAAGAGACTGTTTTCCCCAAAACACACTGTGTACAGCTCTTCAAGGAGCAGCTCATAATGCCCTAGAGCAGAAATTTCCAAGGACACATGCCCATCTCTGCCAGTTCCTACTGCAGCAGCAGTACCTTGGCTGAACAAAGAGGCTTCCACTTGCCTGCTGCACACAGCCTCTTCTGTCACAGGTTGGAGAGCCGAACACAACAGCTCCAGTCAGGCTGGATCAAGGCTTCTCAGCAGCTGCAGCACAGCTTGAACACTTACTACAGCCAAAATGAGGCGATAGGAAGGGAAAAGGATAAGCACATTGCCCTCCACTCAGGGCCAGGAAAACTGGTTTGGAGGCAATAAAGCAGCTCAGGATGATGGGGAAGAGTGTTTGATGCTTCACTTATTCTACATGCCACACTCACTGCATCCAGAGACAATACTGCCTCAAAATACCCTTCTTCCCTCCCCAAAAAACAAGGAAAAGCTCTCCCCTGTCACCTCGATGCCATAGGAGTGGAGCACACAGCAAAAAGATGGTAGCTGCAACCTAGTCTCTCCAACTGCTTAAACACTTCCTTACTGAACAGAGCAGGAACAGCTTTGCTACCTCAATTGGACCATGCAGAAGGGGCAGAAATACCAAAAGAAAAAGGTAACAGGGCTGCATCTCACTAGGGAGATTGTAGCTGCACTGTACAGAGTAAGAGCACCTGTGTTACTCCAGCATACACAGGAAGAATTGTCCCCAAGAAATAAATTTAATTCTTCGTTAACTTTCTTTGATGAAACAGACTACTTTCATACAAGTCACTGTCTCTGTCAGTAGTTATATTTAGAAATCCAAGCAAATTGTCAACCTAAGTACATAATGAGATTATTATTTTAGATCTAGAACAACATTCTGGTGACAGAATTCTCAGGAACTATTTTTTTCATATAAATTTTCTAAATTAAAAAAAAATAGAACTAAGAAGCTTACTTCCTTAATTTTCTTTAGAATTAATTATGACAGACTAGGAAACATTGTGATAGCAGAAAAGCGAAAATTGCCTAAAAATACAGGGAGAGGATTGTAAGCAATATTTCAAGCATAATTCAGTAAGAGTAACATTAATGTGATGTAAGATTACACATCATAGAAAACCTCACAGTAAGCTACCCAAAAGCTGTGACAGAGACACTTTAGGTGACTGAGGACAAAAGTACTAATTCATTTGTGGGCAGACTTTCAGTTTAGATACTGCTAGAGACACACTCTGCTTAAACACATGAAATAACTGAATTATAGCCTTCCTAAAAGAAGATCCATTTCTCATTCAATGTTAGGGGGAAAAGCATAGTGTCAAGAAAATGGACTTTATTACTTTCAGGATGTCTACTCAGACAAAAGACTCTCATTAAACCTATGCACAGACACCATATATTCAGCAAGTGCAAACATATTTGAAGAAACAATGGAGAAACAAGACATTCAAAAGATGTACACAGAGCCTGAAGAAGCCACACCCTTGAGAGGAAAGGATCAGAATATTTGCAATCCATTTTGAAAGCTTGTGCATGCTGCCAGGTTTTCACTAAGTAAATCATGATCTCACACACTAAGAACAGGAGTGAATACAGCACTAACAGAAGCTGACATACTTCAGCTTCGTAAGTTCTTCTTCAAGGAATCTAACCTACAGTCTGGAAATTAATAAAGTCCAGTCAACATAAGCAGTACCAATCCTCTTATTACAGGAGCTTTGCAATATCAATGTCTTTAGTATCAAAGGGAATTATTACCTCTCAAACAGAACAAATATTCAAAACAATAAAGACCACAGAAATCATACACACAAATTAAATCAGAAATCAAGAACTTCTAATCCAAAACCAAATAGGCAGTGTGATTTCTTCCCCTGCAATCAGTTCAGGTTTGTCTCATCAAAGATGACTTTAGCTTGAAGATGAGAAAGAAAAATAGAGTTACTAAACTCCGCAGGTGCTTTATATCCAATTCTGGAAAAAAACAAATCAGACCCCAAACTGAGTTAATTTCACCAGTGTTTTGAATTTTAAGCAGACAGAAGTAACAGCTTTTTAGGTTTGGTATTTTAAGCATATGACATGCTGTATTTTCATTACTTTTTCCAAATGAATACCGCAGTAGCTGCTTGTTTTTATAGACAAGTATGAGATAACTGAGATTCAGACTTGAATATCTGAGCTCAAAAAATGAAGTATATTATGGGTGATGATTAAAGGTTCTTTGTTTGCAGCCCAGCCTGCACCTATCAACTGCACCATTCCAGAAAGAATTCCACTTCATTGTGGCAGTTGCCATTAGCAAAGGCAAGGACAGAGGTGAGAGCTGGGGACAGAAAGCCACAGACCAGAGCTAAAATCCTCTCATGCTGTGAGACTGAACAGAGAGCTGGGCTACACAGCACAGCTGTATACCACCCCCACGTAACTCACATTTCATATTCCTTTTGGGAAGGATTAAAAAAAGGTGAAAAAAAGCAGCTTGATGGGCAAGTTAAAATCATGCTGCACAAGGGACCAAAACATTTAACACTTCCAGTGCCTGCTAGCAGAGAGACACCAGCTGTAGCATAGCAACTCTTTCCAAAATAGACTCTTTCCAAATTAGAGGTCAAGCAAGCACTTTCAACAGCAACATCACTGAGATGAGTTACATGCACAAACCAGAATTCCTACCTACTGGTGGGATAGGAACGCACGAGGCTGGGATGGGCTGTCCACAGGTGAGCCTGTTATGCCACACAGCCAGGCTCCCACTCCACAAGGCACAGCAGAAAGGCCTAGACAGAAACAAGCCTGCCTAAAGAGTTTCCATGCCATTTACCACTTTTCAAGATGAGTAAGTCAGGAAGTTACGTGCTACCAGCCTATCTCTAGGTGCCATTCTTCCCCCTCCTGAGAAGCAGTAAAGAAATTATGTTATTCAAAACCACTTTCCCACCATCACAGGTCAAGGTGCAGCAGGTACCACAGCCCCAGGAGCCCACAGGGATGGTGTGCTTCCATATCCAACATCCAGACAATGTTGCTCCCCCAGAGGACAGCAACACCAGCACAAACTGCAAAAGACACCACAAAGACAGAAAAGACTTCTATATGCCCAGCTGCACTAATTTATAGCCCCTCCTTCATGTAACGAGGATCACCTGGGTGAGGGCCACCTGGAGGAGAGCCACCTGCTCCTAGGTTCCAGAGGGAAAGAACTGTACTCCTGGTGTTAGTGCTGGCAGCACTTCCCAGGAATGGCTTTCTGGCAAGAATGGAACAGTTGCTTCCCTTGACCTCTTGCTGCAGGTCAGACACACATCCTGCCCTGAGCAAGGGCAGAGAGTGTTTGTAGTGGAGGAAATGCAGAGTGCAGAGAGACATCTACTCTCATATCTGGCCCACAAGGCTGTCAGTCAGATGTGCACTGGCTGACTGATATTTTGATTCAGATGCATATTAAATTGTGGTAACTTACTGACAGTGGGGGTTTTGTTCCCAGCAAGAGTTACTGAGAGAAAGAGGGTACAATAGAATAAATCCCAGCCAGTAAAAACCCTGATGTTTTAAGATATGGATTTCCTTGGTTTTCTTTTATCATCCATTTGCTATCTGTCCATCAAGAGAGTTTGAAAAGTTCTGGAACAAGTACAGTATATTATTTGTTCCAAAATTAATGTTTTTCTTGACTGTAAATAAAATTAAGCCTGCAGTAGAATTTTACATTTCCCTTATGTTTGATGTTCCCTTATAAATTATGATTTCTGTGTTCTGCTTCAAGAACCATTATATGTCCCTAACTTGCTTTTGTATTCCTGAAAAAATTGTAACGCACAATTTGTGAAGCGAGGCATGAAAGCAAAAGCTTGCCAAACTTGGTGTATGAGTACTGATCAATAAAAGCTTATTTGCATTAGAAAAGAAATGCAGTTGTTCTGCAAGAATAGCAGAATTTAATATCACAAATTACTTCTAAAACAAAAAAAAGTTTCAATGCCTCATACACAACTGACCAAATAAGCCTGAGCACCAACTGGCCAAAGACTTAAAAAAGCGACAAAGATCAAAGCAGGATTGCAGCTGTTCCATAGCAGTACTCAACCAGAGGCAAACCTGTCTTAGATTGTACAAATGAGGCCCAATTCTCCCCGGAAAGAGCAGAATTCTGCAAGAGCAGTCATGCTGCTGGATTTCAAAACAGTTTCCTTGGCCTCATTAGAGCCTTTCAAACAGACATACAAGTCTCTCAGCTGCTATTACCCACTAGACCTGCAATTTGCTTTTCAAGCTGTAGCAAATTTGTATAAAACTAAGGTAACAGCAGGAAGAATAAAAGCAGAATGTTCAAGTTTAGCTGGATTGCACAGTCTCTCAAGTCAATTCAAATCTGGAACAGGGTGGTAAATTTCCCTCAAAGCATTTTCATCTATACTCAATAAGCAATAAAAATGCAAGTAGAATTCCTCCTTCATTTCCCAACTTCACTTAACTTACCCATACTCATGTTCATTCTCTCAGAGGTCTAATATTTCCCCACTCTCCAGCTTCATTATGCCTATCTGGGTCTTCAGGGTTCAATTAGCTCCTACACAGATGATTGCCTTCAGCTGATTTTTGAGGCTGCAGTGGGGAATTAACCCTGAATGTTCAGCTAGCCTGGACCATCCTATGAGTGCTGCTGGTAAGGACTTCAGGGCCTTTATAATTCTGGTGAAAGTCCTATGCATCTTATCCCAGGAGCTCCATGTTCAATCAACTCTTCCACAGGAATATTCCCTTCTCCAAGAGCAGACTGTGCTGATCTCTTTGGGATACAGCCTTTCACTAGAGGGAGCTCCAGCTTTCCCCCTCTATGGGCTGTGCACTTGGAACTGGCATCTGAAAGGACACCAAATCAACTTGATGTCACCCTCATACTTCTCAGGTGGCTGCCAGGTGTGGGCTGCCTGCTGATACCTCGTGTAACAAGTGCAGAGTGCCCAGGCCATGCAGCCCATGCTGTGGAAATTTTCAGTAAGATGCACTTAATCTCTTCCCATCCTCTCAACTAGAAAGCATTTTGAAGTTTTTCTCTGGAGGCAATTATCAAGGTTAGTGAAGAGGAACTGGATTCCAAATTATTTGCACTGCAGAACCACATCCCTTGTAAGATTAAAAAAACAAACAAACCAACCAACAAACACACAGGAAGACAAAAAAATCGTGTTCACCTATAACAAAATAATTACAAAATAATGAGTATCCAGATTAATTGACATGTACTTCTTACTGTATCTACAGAGCTTACCCCCAGTACTTTTCTACCCCATGTTGTATTCTTTTATATTAAAATGTTTTCTAGGAAGCAAACGGACAGAAGTACATTGCAGGATTTGCATTTCCTTTTCAGTGCTGAAGATCCACTGCCACGTTTTTACCCTGGAGACACTTTAATCCATACTTCACATTCTCCCACCATGTTTCCTTTAATTGTTATTTTCTGGATGGAGAAACACCTCAGTGTTGCTGAAAAAGCTGCCTAGCCTTTCATAAAACATCTGAAATTTCACCAAGATGAAGAGGCAATTCATGACTGTGTAGTGCCTCAAAAGTTCAGCAGATGGATAGGAGTCCCAAGGCCCAGTCCTGGCAGCAGAGTGCTGATTTGTGCAAAGGGAAGGAGCAATACAAACAGTTGATGTAATCCAAACCAAACTGTTCTGCCAGGTGAGGGATTTTCGTGAATGGTGGAAAATGTGAATCCTCTTGGCCAAAAAAGGGAGCTAAGTAAAGGATCCCTACATTCCAAGCGAGTGTTTAACCCCTTAATTAAAACAAAGTGTCACCTCATAGGGGATTTTTTAGTATTTGTGTTGCTTTTTTCTCATAATTTCCTTATATCCATCTTTCTAAGGGTATTTGTACTTTTTGAAGCCATTGAGATCCTATACTTTCACTCAGCATTAGCTGGAGTATTTTTCCACCTCTCTGCATCAAAGGCGTTACTCTGTCTCACACGTCCTCACAGTTCTTACCAAAGTTGTCACATTTCAAGTAATCTGTTTAACTTCCCTAAGTAATCTCACAGAACAGTATCACACAGTGTTACATCACAGTAAAAGCAGGTTTAGATCCTATCTATCTTGGCTTTGAAAATGAGCCTTAAGTCCAAATAAGATCATTAGGATGAGTATATTGCAACTAGAAGGTCGTAAAATGAGGTTAACTGCCAGGAGTAAACAGGAATTTCTGTCAAGTAAAGAAAGGCTCTTCAATCCACTGTTCAATGCCAATCAAGAGAAACTGCTATGTAAATCATTTTTATCCACTCTGAAATTGCTGTCAATGTGCTTAGGATTGGGAATGGTTTTACACATGCTCAACCTTTCCTAGTACATAAAAATACAATAAAGGAAAATTATGCTTAGGGATCCTCAAACTTTTTAAATTTAATTACTTGCCTGAGGATTCTACAAACAGGATTTGAAACTGAGGGTCAGAAGTACCTTTATCACATGATTTACATTTTCAGTGTCAGACAGAAATACAGCAAAGAAAATGCATTTTGTTTTAATGACTTGCTCGACTTCATACAGACCCTAACACACTGCAATCAGAAATCTTTTTATATTTTTTTTCTATGTAGACAAGTCTACATCTTGCACAGATTTCCTCAGATGCTGCAATATATTAGCATAAATCATATTTGTTAAAAAAATCTTTTTACACTTTAAAAATTTTCAAAATAGGAATAGAGACTCATGTATGTGCTGGAGGGACTGTTCTGATGTATGAATCACTACTTCTAGAAATCCATTTAGGTACAGATTCATAATGTCTTAATGATCCTTCTTGAAAAAGAAGCTCTAACACTGCAATGAGAATCTCATGTTCTACTCCCTTCCTATAGCACCTGGTAGTCTGTGTCAACCATTATAAAAATAGGAAACCTTTGTTCTTGTTGAGATGCTTCAAGAATTATACTTTTGCCAAGATAATCATTAGCCCTTGTGGTAATCTCCTGCATATAATGGAGTCATGAAGTGACCTCAGGAGTCACCTGTACAATCTGAGCTGGTTTCACTCCCCGCATTTAAGAGTGGAGAAGTCAAAGCTCACTAGGAAACCAGTCCTGTATGTAAAGAATTGTAGCTTTGCAGCTGAACAGGACTGGTCAGACAAATAACTTTCAAATGTTTCAGCAGTTTGTGCACTTCTATGAAACTGAATCTGGAATTACATTGAAAAAAAACTTCATGCTAGCAACCAAAATCTACTACATATAACATTTCTAGCCCATAAACCTGTAGGAGAAGACAGTTTCACAGGGACCAGAATTACTTTGCAGATGGCATAGACCCAATTATAAAATTCCTGGACACATTTTGTTCGCCTAGTTAATTGCATTGATACACTGAAGAATGAAATCCAGCCTTTTTCCTTTTCCAAATAAGGGTACAACCAGTTTTTCAGAAATTGAGTTTGTGTCATTTCCCCAGAGCTCATTAAAAAGTATTCCACTTAATGCTTTTATTGAGGGTGTTTGCTTGGGGTTTTTTTATGACAGTTAACTATATGTGCATGTCATTTTGCAGTGGTTTCCACAACAATTCTGCAATGCTTAGTATTGGGATACATGTTCTTAGGCATCTTGTTCAATAAAGTAGATGCACATCGCATTATTAAGTATCTCTAATTTATCCTTTGATTTTAATATCATAATAATGGCTGATCTGTGTGTTGTGTGATGTAGAAAAATTATATTTGCCGTAGCTACTTTAATAGTGAAATTGCATAATCTCAGCTTTTATATTGTTCCAAGAAAGTAGTTTTATCTTAGAATTTTGCTGTTTTCCAAACCTGGAAGTTCTACCTCATGTTTAAAACCTGTTGTTTTAAATACTTCCTTTTACTGCTTCTACTGGAAATAATCATAATTATGTTTCTATTGCTTAACCATCTGCTGGCTTAAATGTTCTAGAAATAATTATACATTCATAATTTCTATAGGTCACCAATAATACCCTGTACACTGCTCTGAATCATCATTCAGTTCAGTTAATTGGGGTTTGAGAAATGTTATTTTCTCATGTCAGGATATTCTGACCTGAGTAATTACTGGTACCATTTCCACTCTAATACCACAAACCCCATTATGAGCAATAATACAGCTCCACAATAGCCTGCTGAAAGAAAAATAAATATTTTCCATGTTGAATAGTACATGAGACAGTATTATTTTCAAACAGTGTCTTAATCACCTGTCTGTTATCACCGGAGAGGCAAAGGCTTACTTGAATAATTATGATTTCTCAGTATCATTAAAACCAGAAAAATGTTCTTTATGCCATCGTAAGTAATTTGCAAAACATTCTTTCAAGCTTTGCTGCAATTTGCCTTGAGACATTACTGTGACAGAGTTGACTAGAAGTTTCCTACATAAAGCAATTAAACCATTCCTGTGACTGTGTTATCTTGCCATATAACATGACCAAGTGGCTAAGTCACATAGCTAAAAACAATCCCAGGCAAACAGCTGCCCTGACTTAGATGTGTATCTAATTACTAGACCTCTCAGACAGCACTCTCCAAACAGTTTTAACAGGGACCATTTTCCTCCTTTTGTCTCCTGCTCTGCTTGGTTCCAGACAGAGAAATCTGTTCCTGATCAAAAGATACAAATTCCACCACAGATCACCAGTGGAGTCAATTAACTACTTCAGCTTTGGCCCAGCCTGTTCGTTGCAGTCATGCCTATTTCACAAAATAAGCAAATAGCTATAAAAAATTTCTACAGTTTGTTTACTTCTTGTAATTGACTGGCTAAATCCCTGTGAATCTGCCACCTGTTTTCAAGTCTCTAACACGCAGAGACTTAGAATCAGGAGTATAACATCCACCCAGAAGACCAATCCCTCCCAGTCTCAAAGTCCTGCCTCACAGTAGCTCTCAAAGTGCAGAATTTATTTCGAAGAAAATCTCAAACCTCTAGCAAAGCTCTAGGGAAAAAGGCCCACATGTGCATCAGGCTTTGCAGACAGAGGCTGCAGGGAGGATCTCAGTCTTTGGGAGAACTTGACGAAAGAGCTTATTTTGCTTGCTAAGTAGGAAAACTTGTGAAGTTTAGGAGAGCTTTCTAAGGCGCCAGTGTTCTTAGTTGGTGGGTACTTCATAGAAAAAAGCCTTTTGGGATGACTGGCAGCACAGCTTTCCACCAGCTCCAGTGTACAAGGTTCTCAAGGACAGCAATGATTCATCTCCACATGGGCAATGCACGTTGTCTGGGGGAATTGGAAGTCTTATAAGAAGTGTTTCAAAATGCATGCTGACTTGCCTTGATGTTGTAAATTAATACATTTTGAAAGCAGATACGTGGCACATTATTTTCAGACTCTGTTTCTCCTGCAGTCATTTTATTTGTAAAACAGTACCTGTAGGAACAAAACATTATTTATAACTCTGCTCTCTGTCACATAAACAAATTCTCTGCAAAATTCCTTACAATACTGTGCAACAAAACAGAGCAAATAATGCTGCAAATCTAATTTAAGCTAATACAGGCAGCACTAAGTGAGGTTCTGGTCATGGCTGATTTTACTTCTCTGTAATCTGCAGCAAGTCACTTGGTCCTTTGTTTTCTTTCCCTCTCCTGTAAAATCCAGAATAGGAAAGCTTAATGCAAACAAGACAGAAGTTCAGACTGGAAGTAGAAGTAATCTCAGAATTTCAGAACTGAATTGTCTGAAATGCTAATGGTTTGATCCAGATACAACAGAATGAAGCACAGCTCTGCACTGTGATATTCTTGGAACTGTAAATATCTTGGCTGCATTAGGGATGTTTTCTGGTGGTTGCTGAAGTCTAGAAAAGGCTCACTGGGAAATAAAATTCAGACTTGTGGACAATGGTTGGCTTGGAAAGTTTTTCTCCCAGAACAGAAATGCAGCCAATGACCACAGTGTGGACAAATGAGATTCAGAAATGTTCTGGATGAATCCCGAAACAAATCAGCTGTTTGGCTAACCTGGACACATCCAGTATGTTAGCTGGATTGATAGTCTTCTCTTCCAACCAAATCCCACTTTTCATTTGACAAACTGGAAAAGGTTTCTCAAAAGTAAAATGTTTCCCAAAAAGTCACAACTAGCAGAATCTGGAATTGCTTATTGTCTCATATAAATAACACCAACTGTACAATTTTCTCTATTTTGTAAACTGCCCTGAAATGCTCTGAGAGCAGGCCACATGGTAGCTAATTCCAGAAAATATATAAAGTCTGAAATAAAATTTGGTAATAAACTGTCTGGTGCAGTCAGGCTGCATCAGGGCACACTCACTATCTCAGAGTCTTTGCCTCTGATTCTCTGTGTGTAACAAAGAAAATGAAGACAAAACTACTTCCTATGGAAATGTAACTAGTTTTCTAAGGCAAAACTACTTCACTAACATGGTTTTCTCTTCAAACCTTTCTGCTCTGTTATTTGAATGCAAATTCCAGCTGTCTTGTAATACCAATGTCCTTTAACAAAACTGAAGTTGACTGTGACATGTAAATTAGGTCTTCACGAAGAGTGACTACAAAACTCAACCTCTCACCCTGAACATGAATGATGCTAAATAACCTAGAAGAGAAACATGCTGTTACTGAAAGCAGGGAGATAAAACAGAAGCTTTATTGTCAGTTATTTGTAATGATGCGAAGGTTAGGGATTAACAGAGTCTGACTGTGATTTGTTCAACTGATAATAAAAATTTGCCTTCATGCAATAGGACCCCCAAATGCTATAGGTGGAGCCAATAGCATTGGGCTTCTGTGTTGTAAAGAAATTGAGGGGGAAAAATAAAGTTAAGCAAGTTTCTGAAAAGCAGCCTCAGCCTGGTTTCTTTCTCTAAATTTAGCCATGATGCTACTTAATATTTCATCTGAAATCCTTGGCTAAATGGAAATAATTTTATTCCAATTGCTCTGCTACAAAATATTAGCATGACCCCAATATTGGTAATTGGCTTTTGGCAGTTTTATTACAGCTTAGTCAATCTTGTAAAAAAGATAAATATAGTACAAAGCTTACAAAGATGGGTGGTATTAAAATCATTAAAAATTGCAATCATAAATAATTGAATATCTGTGTTGTGTATTTAACTAAGTGGTGTTTGAATTACTTATG
Organism: Corvus brachyrhynchos; assembly: GCF_000691975.1. Taxonomy (NCBI): domain Eukaryota; kingdom Metazoa; phylum Chordata; class Aves; order Passeriformes; family Corvidae; genus Corvus; species Corvus brachyrhynchos. The sequence continues at coordinate 5,642,629 of NW_008236217.1, read as the reverse complement.
TTACTGAGCTCTAAAGTACTGGAAAATTCCCAACAGTTTCTAAGTTAAATACATGATGAACTAAGCATATAAAATCTCACTATTACTTTTTCTGTGTTGTTTGGTTTTGTTTATTTGGTTGTTTGGTTTTGTTCTGTCCAGTGTACTGGACAGTGGCTTCTGAATATTGCATTATCTAAAGTAAAGTTTCACCTCCTTCTAGCCATCCCAACTGCAAAAACCTAAAATAAATTGCTAAGAAGTTGCCAGTGTGATATATTTTTCACGCTCACTATCTAATTTCACAATGACCTATGATGACATGGTGCAGTCAGATTACCATAAAACATTAGGATTGGAACAAGAGCTCATTAGAAGCTCTTTTTAACGAAGGCAGTACTTTTACAGAATAACAAAGCAGCAGCTTTTTCTTTCAAAATAGCTAATAAAATTTCCTTCTGAGAAACTGTGATAAATATCTGCAATTTAAGTTTGTGTAATTCTCCCTGATTGACTGTAATGAGTCTCAATTTGTCTTGTAAGCCAAATACTTAATTGCTGTGTTCAAAATGACATCAGGTTATTACAATGTTCAGTATGCCTAAACCGAAAAGTTATTAACTGGCTGATTTGCAAGCCTAAAGGGACTTCAGCATCTCTATTAGGTAATACATTATTTATAATTTAGGGTCATGGAATTAGCTCTGTCTGGCTCTCTGTGGCTTATAAAATAAGCTGCCAGTAATTAAAATTTCCACCATTGACCACTAGTGGCTTCCAGCAGAATTCAGCTGGAGAAGGGGAAATGGATAGAATACTGCTTAGCCAATTTTAAGAGATGGATGAGAAAAAGCATGTGTGCTTCTTGTGAAATTTGGGGGAATTTGGGCATGAAAAGCATAAAATCTCATTTTATAAAACTCTGCTTCACCTGGCACCTCATTCTGCAAGGTCCTCCCCCTCACCATTTTATTCTGACATTCCCCAGGCACTTGGAGATGTGCTGCTGAGGCACAGCCTCAGCAGCACATCTCCAAGTGAGGACGAGGAGTTTCAGCACCTAGTGCACTCCTTCCTTTCCAGGTAGGTTATTTCCTTCACCTACCAGTTCCTGGGGCAGCTTCCTAAGAGTCCACATCACTTATCCCAACAGGACAAAATTCGTAGCAAAAGACAACACCCATTGTGTTTAACATACAGCTGAGAGTGCTGGAGGTGTTTGTAGGAGTCGGCAAGAGAAGCAGTGGTCCCAGCCACAGGAAAGGAGGTCCCTTGTGCTCTCTCCTCAAACAGGGACAGAGACTTCTTTTTCCCCTCTTGAGCATCCAAACCACTAGACTGGGGGCTTTTTTTTTGCACAGGGCCTCCTCCAAGTCTCTCCTTGTGAAGCTGTGAAGAAAAGTGGCTAGATTGCCTGAAGTGGGGAGAAGCCCTGGGTTCTAATCTCTGCCACAAAAACTGCTTCAGCAAATTCTCCAGAGGCCTTCTGTAGCAGCAGAAACCTCTCAGGGGTGACCGGAAGAGTGTGTCTGTGCCATATGACTAAGCAGTACTTATTTACACTAACCA
>NW_008236217.1:5640315-5641064 GCF_000691975.1 Corvus brachyrhynchos | reverse complement strand
CACACCTGGTTTATCTCAAAAGGCTTAGGAAGGGCTGCACCAGAGCAGCAGGACATTCCTCCTTGCCACCCTGGGAAGAAGCTGGATTTAAGACTCAGTCCAACTATTGCATGAGGCATCTCTCTGCAGCGCCACTTAGTTCACACCATGTAAGCAAAAGGAGCTCAGATGCTTAAACCAGGGGTTTGACCACTACAGGGATCAAATGTTCTATTACCTCCAAAAGCCATGATATTTTTAAACATTTAGACTTTAATTACTTACCCAGGGCTAGGGAGGATGAAATGGTCCTCTGTAGACAGCAAGTATGTGGAAGTCTTATTTAATTTGTGAGACTTAAAATTGTCATCAGATTTCAAGCTGAATTTCACTTGCAGGGGGGATAGTGGCAGAGCTAAGTAAACATACCCCGATTTCCCTGTTCTCCCATCTGCCCAGACAGACCAGGCTATCCATGCCATATTTCTGTTTAAGTAATTGTGGAGGCCCCAGACTGTTAACTGATTTTAAAAATATCCAATTTTCCCACCTTTTTAAATTTATTTTTTGATATTGTTCTTGGTCAGTTGTGAGTGTGTCAGCAAGTCTGTTAATCAGCCAGGCTGGCCAAGAAACAGGTGCCAAACACACAACAAATAAAGGATTAAAAGCTATCCATCAATATGCCTACCTTCTTCCAGACCTGCAGGTTTCCTTGAAGTTGGAATCCTTCAAAGTCATGGGGGGGGAGGGGGGGGGGGGAAGGGGGG
>NW_008236217.1:5626933-5640194 GCF_000691975.1 Corvus brachyrhynchos | reverse complement strand
AGAGGAAAAAGGTGTTTATTTTGAGAATATTTTGTCCATGAGATTTAAGAGATTTTTCTCTCTTAAAATATCTGTGCTTTCAATTACTCTGTGAGATCATAAGCATGGTCCATTCATCCCTCAAGTCACTGAGTATAATGAAGGGAATCGAAGAGAAAACAACACGAGGCATTGGAAATGAGAGGGTAGCTTCTGTCCCAGAGCTATTTTATTACAGTGATTATCTTGCAGTAGGCTTCAGAAATGACAAGCTGCTCACTAAATCTCACAGAATCTGTGAGACTGAAATCTCTGAAGATATCCAGGGGCTGAAGGATAAAAAATAAGTCAGGGCCAGCTGTTACGTATAAAACAACTGCCTCAGTAGGATATGAGTATTCTAAGCCTCAAACATCTGAAAGTCTACGAGACAACAAAGTGGTTCCCACTTCACACATCAGTCAGCCACTCTCCTGGCTAATAAATCCTTGACAAATGCATACCCCAGGCATTTAGCAAATATCTGTGAATTAGGCTTTATAAGGAGGGGCAGTCGCCTCACAATGTTCTTTTGAACACAAGCCCACAACAGCTGGCACTGGGAATTGTTAGCACAAATCATCTGGGTATGTGTGGCCTTCATAACTTAACCTATGAAATCTTGGTAAGGAAGATCTATCTGTGGAAGGCTGATGGGCTAAAATCACAGCAGTCAGGCAACATGACAGCTCTTCCAACCTCTGCTAGAAGCACACACAGCTTCTCCACCCTCAGCTGAGCACTTTGGAAAGGGAGAAGTCTCTCCAAGGCTGACAGCAGCAAGTTTTACTCAATACTAAGCAGAAGTAAGTGATCCAATCGCAGGTACCTGCTGGGATGCATCGTGCTTGTTTATAGAGATTGCAATTGCTACAAAGTAACTGCTGTGCTTTTAATTCTTGCTAATTTTGTTTAGCTCATCTCTTCTAATTTGCATGCAGAGCACAGGTCTCTAACATGAACAATTGTGTGAATTATAGGAAAAAAACCTAAGCAAACAGCCTCTTTTCTGGGAAATGAGGCTGTGCTCAGAAAAGTATTTATTTTCAAAACAAAACAGCACTGTGGTATTCTCCAGCTTGCTTAAGAATTTTATAACACCTTAAAATTGGTATCAAGTATGGTCATTTTTGCCTCTTTTGTTTTAGAAAAGATTACTAAAGTATCAGTCCTTTAGACTGAGCATTGCAAATGAATGTCAGCACTGTGATTTTCATGCTGAATGAATTGATGTATTGATTTACACCACCAATCTGTGGCCATGGTTGGGTTTGGCTGCCCCTGAGGTCTATATATTATCCTCCTCCAGTCTGTGATGCTCCAGTGTACTCTGGGGTAAGGAATAATGAAAATCACAGCACAAACACAAAATAATCTGCCTGTCTCCCACATCAGGTCTCACTTAGCCTGTATACTAAACCTCTTATTCTTCAATTTAAATTTCAAAGAAATTTAAATACTTTCTAAAATTAATTATTTGTATCAGCTCTGGGTAATCTATGGCAACCTCATGAAACAGGGAATATTTACAGGAACAGGAGGCATGCAGTGACCCTTGTGAAGGAAGCTGCCATATCAGCATTACAGTCTGAATTTACAACAAGTACAACCTTCTTCATCGATTGCTCCGTTCCTGGGAAAGCAACTTGCAAAGTCCTGACAATTTCCCTTTGCATCATCAGTACCATCATCAGGCATCAATAACACTGTTAGCAGTACCATTAACCTTCTGTGGCCTTGGCTTAACAGTGCTCAGTGCCAGATCCAGAGCACAGCTGACTGAAGCACAACAACACTAGAAGAGGCGCCCAAATTCAAGAACCCATTCCAATCAAAATCCCCCTTCCCAACCTGCTGCTTTGCAGCTGTAGATACGTAGCCTGTCCTCCTCTGTGGGATTTGATGCGCAGCGTATTGATGTGCTGCACGGACACTGCAGTCCTGCCCCAACTCTTCTCCTTCCAGTCAGCAGCAGCTGGGGCAGCAGCACAGCCCAGCACTCCCAGCCACCGAGGGTGCAGAGCAGGGACACAGCCAGAGACCAGTGCCACCTCCATTCTGGCCTGCAGAGGTAGCTCTGCCTATCCCTTGGGCAACAGCAACCAACTGCTGCCCCCACTAAGAATAAGAGTGATGGAGAGAAGTCCCCTCTGCTTTGCCCATCTCCTGTTGCAGTTGGCAGTGGCAGAGCAGTTGCCTGCTGGTAGGGAGAGACAGATGTGCCCCTAAGCACAATATGCATGCACATGGGTAGCTACCCCATGAAACTGAGCAGAAGCTGCACTTTCCAATCTCCTATTCTGCCCCACCATAAACTTGGCTCAAGCTGGGCTCCTGTGCAGCTGAGAAAGGCTCAGGACATGAAGAGACCAAAAAACAAGACAGAGAAACGAACCTGCCCATGCACCATGAAGAGGGGCTGTCCTTGAAAAAGGGACACACCCCCATGCTCTAATCTACATGCCAGGGGATGCTCAAGCATTTTGCATGAGAGAGCACATGGACAAAGGGTATAAACAAGCTATGTCCCTTTGTGGAGTTGACTAGTGTTTTAAACCACCAAGACTGCACACACATCTCTGCTGGAATTTAGTTAGTTTATTCAATGATGTAGAAAAGAACACAGGACCCATCATCCCCAGGCTGTGCTGAATTTTCAAGGCTGACAGAATTTATATGACATAAAGAAGTGAATGACACTTTTCAGAACTGAATTTTATGGCTCCCTATATACCTTTGTTTACTTCTTGTATTTAAACTGCCTTAATCCAACACTTGAAATTGTTAAATATTCTGATGGAAAGCAACTGACAAGGCTCACAACTGGCTGTGTGCCATTGCTAGAGAGAACACAAAGGGTGGACATGATCTTTCGTCTAAAGTGGTGATAGCATTCATTCACCTGCTCTCCTAGCTGCCCACATACAGACCTTAAAGCATCCCTTAAATGTATCACTTAAAACTTCATCATGTCTTGGCACATCTCTGTATAAAAATCAGCCAGTAGCTTTTAAAAGACATTTGAATCTTCCTAGAAGTTAGGCAGGTGGGCTTGCCAAAACACACACAACGGTAGTCATATATATATATGGTTTTATTGATACTACTGAAAAGTTCACTATAGAAAATTTAAATATTTAATGTGGAGTAAAAACTACATGGGTGTGGTTTTTTAAGGCAAACACAGTACTTCAGGTATGTCCCTTTAAATGGAACTTCAGAGTATGTGAGGTTACTTTAGCCAACCTTTACTTTTTCTCAGTCAATTTTTACTCAGTTGCAGCCTGCATGTTTTATCCCTCCCTCATTCTGGATTATGTTATTTTCTTCTCAAAGTTTTAAAACTTATCAGATCCTTCACATTTCTTTTATTTGAAAATGAGGTTGAAAAATGCATGGAAGCGTATCTACTCTGCTGCAGAGTTTGGTCATGTATGACTCTCGTGTGTATCTGCTGACTCCCTTTGGCAAGAGACAAGAGCTCCCTTTGAGCTTCTCACTGTGAGGGCTGTTAGTGTCTGTGTCATCTGCTTGTAAAGTTTGTATTTATAGTTACTGGCTTTTCTTAAATGAATGCATTACACTTCAACTGCAGAGAACTCACACTCATGTATATTTTACCTCCCTAGGCATTATTTGGCATGATAAGATATATTTCAATATATTTTAATATATTTAATATCATTTACCCTTCAACTAAAAAAAAAATTAGAACATTGATTTGATCTTCCATTAAGGTTATCACACAGAACCATACAGGATCAACTAGGTTGGGAAAAACCTTTGAGATCATTGATTCCAACCTACAACCTAACACCACCTTGTCAACTAGACCACGGCACCAACTGCCACATCCAGACTTTTCTTAAACACCTCCAGGGACAGTGACTCCATCATCTCCCTGGGCAGCCAGTGCCCAATCACCCTTTCTGTGAAGAACTTCTTGATAATGTCCAACCTAAACCTCCCCATGTGCAGCTTAAGCCTGCATCCTCTTGTGCTGTCGCTGTTGCCTGGGAGACCAACCCCACCTGGCTGCAATCTCCTTTCAGGCAGTTGTAGAGAGTGACAAGATCTCCCCTGACCCTCCTTTTCTCCAGGCTAAACAACCCCAGCTCCCTCAGCCTCTCCTCATACAACGTGTTCCAGACCCTTTATCAGCCTTTTTGCCCTTCTCTGGACTGACCCTAGCATCTCAACATCCTTCCTAAACTGAAGGGCCCAGACCTGGACACAGCATTCGAGGCATGGCCTCAACAGTGCTGAGTAGAGTGGGACAACCACTTCCCTGGTCCTGCTGGCCACACTACTGTTGATACAGGCCAGGATGCCATTGGCCTTCTTGGCCACCCACGCACACACTGGCTCATGTTCAGCTGCTGCCAATCAGTATCCCCAAATCCCTTTCTGCCTGGCCACTGTCCAGCCACTCTGTCCCCAACATGTAGTGCTGCAGGGGGTTGTTGTGACCAAAGTGCAGGAACCGGCACTTGGTCTTTTTAAACCTCCTATCGCTGGATTTGGCCCATCAATCCAGCCTGTCCAGGTCCCTCTGCAGAGCCCTCCTATCCCCCAGCAGAGTGACACTCACCCTCTGCAACTTGGTGTCATCTGCAAAGTTGCAGATGGTGGACTCAACCCCTTCATCCAGATCATCCATAAGCAGGACTGGGCCCAACAGAGATTCCTGGGGGACACCACTGGAGACTGGCTGCCAACTGGATGCAGCAACCATCATCACCACTCTCTGGGCCCAGCTGTCCAGCCAGTTCTTAACCGAGTGAAGAGCACACCTGTCCAAGCCATGGGTTGCCAGCTTTTCCCAGGCGTATGCTGTGGGAGATGGTGCCAAAGGCCTTGCTGAAGTCCAGGAAGACAACATCCCCATCTGTCCCCACATCCACCAGGTGGGTCACCTGGTCATAAAAGGAGATCAGGTTGGTCAGACAGGACCTGCCCCTCCTAAATCCATGCTGGCTGGGTCTGATCCCTCACCTGTCTTGTAGATGCCATGTGATGGCACTCAAGATGACAATGCAATATGTCTTTGCAAGAACCAGTGCTACCATTCATTGCTTCCAAGTTTTTGTTTCTAATACTGCATTTCATGTTTTCACAGTAATATTATTCTAACAAAGAGATGGCTCCTTGAGCCACAACTGTCTTTCTTTGAAACACAATTTGAGACACACAGATCAACACAGAACTGTGGGGAAGTTGTCATCAAAATTTGGTTCCCTCTGGAAACATCCAACTTTGTGGCATATTACTAAACATTATGGGGTAGAGATGCACTATTGCCAACATCTGTACTTTTTACTGAAAATCCTGTAGTATTGTTTCATCTATAAAAAGCTGTTTCTTGAAACGAAGTGATTACGTGACTATCTTGTTTTCATATAAAAGTGCAGATGCACATGCAGTAATGCTGAATGCTCAAATATAACTAAAAATTAATAACAACATATTTCTAGGGCCTAACATTCTCCTATACTAACATGTAAGCTCTAGCATTGGTTGTTCCTCAAGACTGCATGGAGCTACTGCCACAAAAATAATCAAAGAACAGGTAAGGCTACAAATACAGTCTCCCTGGGATCTATTAGGTAGAGGAGCCCAAACTTGAAGAATATTATTCCTTCACTAAGAAGTTATGCAGAAGTTGTCTTTGGTCCACCGTGATCCCTCAGTGAGGAAAGGTTCAACACCTCAGAGGACATGATCTCTGTTCTGCACTTGTGGAGAGCAATTATGCAAGGCAGCGGGTATTACATCTGGGAATAGACCTTCACACAGGTCTCAAGAGTTCTTTTGGTTTACAGTGTTTTCTTCTCAAGAAATTGTCGTCTCATCTCAGAGAGACGATCATCCTTTCAATACGAAGAATTACTTAATTTCCCTGACTCACTGGTAAAAACCAAAAAGCAGCCGAAGTGGCAGACTTAACTGCATGTCAAACTGAAAAGTCACAGTTGTCTTTTGAACACTGATTCAAACCATAAGCAAGCCAAAAAATCCAGACCAAGCTGTACATCAGATGCTGATCCCATCATGTGGACCACTTTCCTTTAATAGCAAAAGAACTTTGTTTTCCAGCAGAAATCTTCACTGTAGGCCTGTGATAGGGACAGGGGCTTGTGATATTACATGAGTTTGGGTTTCGTTGCTGTTTAAAAAGTTTTTCTCAATCTTATGGCTTCATTTGTGACCTTGGACCTCTGAAGGATAATAGGTTGGGAGAGTATCATTGCAGACTGACAGCTCTTCAGTTCCAAGCTTCAAGTGAGCCTGCACTGGGTTGGATTCACCCTTTGGCGCCATGCAGTTTATCAGTTGCAGTTCTTTGGTGAAGCAGAATTCAATCTGGCCAATTGTTTGTGCTTTTTCACCCTAGAAACATGAAGGGTAAGATCAGCCTCATGCAGAGAAGAAAATACATCAATTCTTCAGCTACATTGCCCTATCTATAGAATACAGTCGTGATTATTTGTGCATTTACCAGATGAAAAATGCAAATAAAAGTACAAGAGGCATCCAGTCTGAACATACTCAGTACCAATCTGAGGAATTTCTAACTAGTAAGCCTCGTTATGAAATGCTGTGACACATTATCCTGGCCTTTACTCATCGGCACAGTGCACAGAAGCTGTTCAACAATGATGAGCTCGGGCTGAACTCTGTGAATATTGAAGGTACATGTGACCAGAAAGACACTTTTCACCAACTCTTCATAGCCAGACAGGAATAGAGGCAAATAAAATTCTCCATAAATGAGAAATTTTCTAATAGCTTTTACAGAAAAGACTACAGAACCAAGCTGTCAGAAGGAGAAATGTTATTTTTGGACTAGGCTAGGAAGAAAAACTTCTGACCATGAAAAAAGCAGGCAGGCATGGGGGCCTCTCATGTGGCAAAAAAGATTACAGGAAAATGCCCCCAAATGCTCAGGTCTAACAAAATGTGGAAAAAAATTGGTTTTGAAACAATTAAGCAGGACAAAAAGATACATACAAGGCAAAAGTAACTGTGGTGAGGGCTTTTTTTGTTTGTTTGGAGTTTGTGTTGTTGGGGGGGTTGTTTGTTTTGGGTTTTTTTTATGTTTTGGGGTTTTTTAAAGAAATTTAAGAACAGAAAGTGTGTTTAACACATTTCAAACATCAAAGTACCTCCATCATGCATTACAGGCATGGACGAGGCTAGAACTCTGAAAAAGGCCTATCTTTAAATAACTGAGATGTAGTTTTTCATTTCTATTACCCAATACCTTCAGTTGTTAAGTACAGGAGACCCAAGCTATAAATTACTTTCATATAATTGGAGCAGTATCCCAAGTGTACTAAAAGCAATGGCAGAACTACAGCAAACAGAGCTAGAAACTGCAGTTTGTGTTAGTCTGCATTTCTTTCATGTCAAAAGGTGGATCACTGTACAACCCACATTCAACTAATACTCCTTTGTTCCTTAAAGTAACTTATAAACACATTCTAAAAATATTGTAACCTATAGACTTTTTTCTTGTTAAAAAACATATGAATACAGAAACCTCAGAGCATTACTAAAGCAAATGAGTTGACAACATACTCCAATAGCAACTGTATCTTAGCAAGTTTTCATAAATTGTTGCCTGTGTATGGGCAATAACTCTGCCAAGTGTTTTGTAGTAAACCACCTTTAACAAGCTGAGATTAAAAGGAACCACTTACAAGAGTGAAAGCTAACCTTGTGGGTTCTGTTTTTTACTTTATTTTCTATACGTGCAGAGTAACCTAGGTGAAAAACGGAAAGAAAGAACTCTGCAATCTACATATGTAATTGTTCAGAATATTATTTTGTTCCTTCAAAGGCACTTTTGGTTCAGATATGGTGACCTATACTTTACAGCACATTGTCTCTGTGTACCACCTTCTCTACTGCATCATGATGCACAGCACAATCGTTGGCAAGGAAAAGTAAAAAGAAATGGAAATCTGAGACATGATCAGCTCAAAAGGAAAGACTACACTGACTCTGAACCACAGTGAAGCTCAAAATGTCTTTTAGTACCTCTTTAGGTATGGGCTTTCTGGAATAATCTCAGAGACAAGCTTCTGAGCTGCCTTATTTCAGAAGGATTCTGTTCACTGAGTAACGTCTTCATACAGAACACAAGAGCCATACTCAGTGAAGGGAAGGCTCCTGCTGACAGCCACACCCTCACCAAGGCTGACAGTCACTGGCTCCATTCAGCTCACTCTTGTTGGCTTTAGTAATTTGCCATGCAGCAATTAAATTTTAGCAGGCACAGTGGAAAGTGCTCAGCTACAGCAATACCTCTGGCATGGTGGTTACAGCATTCGTGCAAGAGATACAGGTTTAAATCCTTTAAGACAAAGACCTTTAAAACCTAAGTCCAAGAATCAAACAATATCTAAATGCAAACAGCTGTATACACAAGGAACACCTAGACCTAAGTTTCACCATACTGAAGATTTTTCACTCTATTTTTGTTTTATTTTTGACAAAAAGTGCTCTTTAAAAAAAAAAAAAAAAAAAAGATGTTGGTTTTTTGTTTGTTTTTTTTTTCCATTTTGGGAAGTTAGGGGAGTTTTTACCTCTTCTGGAGGAAGGCATTGGATCTTCGGTGTTACACCATAAAAACTTGTAAGAGCTTCCTTTATAGCAGTCATCTGAAGAAGTAAAAAGCTTATAGAGATTAATAGGTCACGAGTACATCTTCCAACAGCTGCCACACTGGTTAAGCTCTCAAAAACTTTTATAAAAAGCACAACCTTAAAGAACTAAACAGTTTTTAAAAGCTCATTTGTTGTACAGAAATTAGTTGACTCCTACTGAAAAAGGGTGCATGCATATGATTCTGTTTTATAAAAGATTGCCTCTTACCTTGTAATATGAACTGCTTGGCTTTATCCCAGCTTTCAAGAGACAACTGAAATAAAGATAACACATTTTTCCATGTTTCTTATATGCAAACATACCTTCATAATCATTAGGTAAAACAGATAATCTTAAGAACCTGTCAAGCATTACAGTGATGGGAGCAAGGGCAACTTGTTGTCCATTCTTTGCCAGCCTAGGAAAGGCCCTTTTCTGAAAGGCCACTTCCCATCTAACTTGGCAGGGTCAGGAAGAACCCTTTCCCGCACCTTAATCTGAGGAGCTGGAATAGCTCAGTCTTCAGACACAGCTAGGGGAAAGGCAGTATCAGAGTGCTCTGCTCATTGCCAGGTAGGGCATGCAGTTTAATTGCTTCCTTTCCCCTGCCTTGAGACATTCCCCTGTGCTCCAGCTGCTGCAGAGGGCACAGGAGCAGACTTGTGAGGGTGCTCTAGGCACTCGCATATTCAAACACTGGATGGGCTTCCTGTGGTGGGAGGCACACAGCACACCGGGAGAGGGATACAGCATGTCAGTCTGGATCAACATTACTGGCAGGGCAGAAACTTTTCCTAACAAATATGTTTTTGAAGTGGAAAAGTTGGTCACATGAGAGAAATGAGGCTCAAGAACCTCTAGCCTGTGTACCCCTTCCTTTAGGTTCAGTCCTAAGAGGAGTCCACATGTCCACGCTTACAAGACTCAGGACCTAACACGTGATGAGCCTGAGAGTCCCAGCTTCTTCTGTAAGAAGTGGGAATAGTCAGCATCTTGCAGGATTTAATCCATAAATGCTGATAATGCTCAACCCTTCCCTTCCAAGGTCATTTTTGCACAAGGAAGATTCTATCCAGCTGACTGAAGGACAATCTGCTTTTCACTGTCATTTTACACAGGATATAAGGAGGCAAACAAAATAGATAATGTTCTGTTAATTCTTACAGAACTCTGCATGATGTCCTCTTTTTAATAATTTGCTTTTTGGAAACAATTTTTTTAATCACTGTCATTTTTTCCCATTCAAGTATAAGTGATATACAGTGAGAATACTGGCAGTCTTTTTTTTCAGTAAAGATAAAATTAATTATATTCATTTTCACAATAGATAATAAGCTTTGAGCAATTCATTTCAACATGCTTCAGTATCTATTCTTTTGCAGTGTTGCACATGCTGATACAGGCTCACATCATCGGTCACTGTGCCATCTGTAAATGTTTTAGTCACACCATCACAGCTACTTAGGCAATGGACTTAGACATTATTAATTTTAACATTGCATATGACATGCACAAACACTGTGTGTAGAAAAAATCTGCTACAGTTTTAAAAGGCATCTACAAAACTGAGGTGGGAGGGAAGAAAAACTTATTTCCTTTGTGCATATGCAAAATAAATGACACTTTGTCTAGGAGACTGCTTAGACAGGACACTGGCAGAGCATAAACAGAATGGGGCTGGTTTGGGGTTTCTTTGGGGTTGTTTTATAGAGTTTTTTTAAAGGTATGTTTCTTGGTACAAAACTATTTCCTCTCTTAGACACTGTCCTCTTATACAGACAGACAATTTATGGTCAACAAATCTAATGGTCAAACATCCTCTCACCCACACCAAGCACTGATCAGGAAAGGACTCTAACCTTCTGGCATTCACCTATAGCCAGAAGCATGCAGACAGTGCTTGGACAAGCCACAACAGTCTCATCAAGATTTTGAATCTGGCATGGCCAGTGCTTTGGAACCATGAGGAGAAGTCAGCCCTTAGGACAAAGCAAGAGTGTCACACTGGAGTTGTTAGAAAGGACAGCAGAGGACTGCCTGCAGCAACTGAACACCACCCTTCATAACCTCCTCTCTTGCTGTTGCCTCTCAGCCTTTTCCCAGGATGTTCTGCATGATTTTGCCTGCAGCTTGTCTTTTCCTCCGAGCAGAGCACTGTCTTAAAAACAAGTGTTTGGGGCTCAGTATGACTCAGAAGTTTGGGGGTTTTGTCCCTTGATTTAGAACATTACAGGTACCATAGCTTTTGGTATCAAGATACAGCCTGCAGAGCTTCTCAAAAATTTACTTGCTCACACTGTCTAAATGATGCTGTTAAGGATGCTGCTGGCTTACCTGACTGAAGTGACCAGAGACTGCTTCTCAGGGTAACAACTCTTCCTCTGAACTTCAGTACTAAAAATAATTTACACTAATACTCATTTCCTCTCTACAATCAGATTTTTAGACTTTCATTTTAGGCTAGATTTGAAACTTTTAGAAACTGTTCGGAATAAAAGGCAGATCATCAAGTTTATTTACATACCCATTGAGATCAACATGCTGGTAGAGTTCTAAGGCTTTACCAAAGTACTTTTTCTGAGAATTAAGGGCCTCAAGTGTGGCTGCACAAGTGCCATGTTTGTCCCACTCATGTTTCCTATAGGAGAAAAGCAAAATGCAAATTTTAGAACACATTATTTGCAAATATATGTGCTGTACAAGCTAGCCATTACACTTAAGTATCTGAAAGGCTACACCTGTGGAGTAGGACACTGCACCCAAATTTATTGCACATGTAAAAAGTAAACCCAATCAAGATCACTCCCACCATTTCGGTTACAGCAACATCTATACATTCATGAAGTAAACATATATCATGCTCTTATGATCTCTCAGTGTATTTACACTGAGATCAGAGGTCAGAATGCAAAGAATTTGCCTAGAAAACTACCATCTCCAAGCTTTTTGTAAGTTTTAGTGGAACCTTTTGTGTTAAATGCACTTTTAAAGCACTAATTTTTTTTCTGAATTCAAACAACTAAGCCTTATTTTGGGTGAAACAGTGAAATTGCACAAGCTACTAAGATTTTAGCATCAACTTTTATGCTGGCCTGTGGCAGAATTTTCACAGGCCTCCTCTTAAGTCTTACTTTTAATCTACCATCCCTTCTCCTATGAGCAAGGAACAGAGAGCCGAAGAAAGAAATTCTTGCAGTGTACAGTAGACAAACTCAAACAGAACAAAAATTGGGAAAAAGACAAAAATGTTCCCATCAATTCTAAAGTCCATTGAAAGATTAAGCAGTATAATCTTTAGTGACACTGTGGATGACTTTTTTTTTTAAATTCTTTTCAAATTTTCACAAGCCACTTGTACTATACAGGTATCAGTTCAGCAGATGTACATAAAAGATTATCTAATCACAAACTTGTGCCATCATCACAGCATCCTGTGAACTTATGATGCCTTAACTACATCATCAAAAAGCAGAAAAGAAGAACAGTTATTATTCACTTGAAAGCCTGCCTTGGAATCGTCCATTCATATTAAAAACTTCAGATTTTTCTTAAGGAATGAAAACATCTTAAAAGAATATGTTTGGATCTAGAGAAATAGTACACTACTTCTGAATAGAGAATTAATAAAGCAACTGTGGTGTCAGATTTGAGGCTGGGCAGAAGATGCTTTACTGTAAGATTTTCACTGTATCTTCCCAAATTCAGCCTTGTAGAGAGTTCTCATCTTGGCTGTAACATTCAATACAACTGCATGTCAAATGGATTGTTTATTGCCTGGAAGAGCCCAGTTTCCATGGGCAGATTTCTCCACAAGGGATTTTAAATTACTAATGAGAAAAGATACCACCATTTTAAAGTAAATAGAAGCTCTTCTAGGGGTAAACTTAGCAAGAGATAGAGTTAGCTTGGATCAGAAGCAGACAACAGTCAAATTCAAAGGGCTACTGAAACAGAAGTAAGCTGGAGGCAAGGGATTGCACGTACGATGATTAATTTTAATTTAGAGAATGTATGCATGCACGTGTGTAAAACTAACGGTGAAGTGCTTGTCTTCTGAAGGCTTTCAGTAGTATTTGTATTTAAGCATCCTGCTCTTCCTAAAAAGGCGGCAGAAATAGAGGGCTAAAGATCTGCTGGCATTCAAGAAGCCTATGATTGCTACCATGGAACTGCTACTGGAGTGGTTTGGTGCAGTCTGCACTGACAGTGCCCGTGCACCATCATCTGCAGCAAGCCAAGAATGCACCAGGCCCAAGTGTTTTAATCACTCCTGTGAGCTTCCAGGATGGACAGAGACTTTAGTCTCCACAAAATACTTACTGAGACTTTAAGATGACATTCCTCACAGTGTTACTTTATTTAGCAGCACAGCCATGCAAAATAAACAAATAAATTAATAGATACTGAAAACAGCTACCAATGGTCCTGAAGGCCTTCATCCTTCTGCACCTCTTGCACCCACAAGCTTGGTGGTAGCATAGAGCTGCTGTCAGTAACTTCACTGAACAGAGAAGCTGCTACCATGACAGAGAGCATTCTATTTCTCTATTTCCTCTTCTGTGAGGAAGCCCAAAAGGAAAGCTCTCTCAAG
>NW_008236217.1:5612271-5626911 GCF_000691975.1 Corvus brachyrhynchos | reverse complement strand
AAGAGACGTGGAAGTTGCTCTTGCAGCTAGCTGTGACATCCCAGGAGTGCTACTGCTATTCAGATGTAATGTGTCAACAGCAGCTGTTTCTCCTCCCTGGGGACAAAGGAAGGAAACACTCTCTCACTAAGTTTCATTTCTCTAAAACTTCTGCCATAGCCCTGTCTTCAACAGCTGTATTTTACAAGAGAACAGATTTATACTGTAAATGAGACTAGCAAGACACACTGCTTTTTGGATACAAATATTGCTGCTAGCAAGAATTTTTCTTGCTTCTTTCCAGTCCCGTGAGATACTTTTCTCTCTCACAGAAGATATTTGTAGAGTTCTATAAACCATGAACACCTGCGACCTTGTAGAGCCTTGTTTATAGCACAGTAGAAAAATATTTTGACAATGGATGCTTTAGGATTTTAGCCAATCACCCAAGGGATGGCTGATCCTTTGACCAATTAGACTATGAAGAAAAAAAGTCTATAAAAGAGTCGTAAAATAATTAAATAAATCAATCTTGCTGCACAATTCCTGCCCATTGGATCTCTCTTCTCCTCCCTACCACTGGGGGACACCATGATACTGCTTCAGTGGCCTCCTGGACACTTCTTCTCATGCAAAACATCTCACCCGAAGATCTACTCAGAAGGACTTTTTATAAAATAATATCCAAAATGCTTTTCAGAGCTTTTTTGTACTCACCAGAACTGGGTGCGATTCAGAGATGAATGAAGCACATCCGGCCAGTAGTGTCTCATGTCTGACATCAGATCCTAAAAATACCACAATTAATAAATGTACCCACAGCATTGAAAAGCTATTTCTTAGACAATCTACATATATTGATACATTTTCTACAACTGAAGCCTCATCTTCGGTGTCTGTAACTGAAACACTTAGTTGAAGAAAAATAAAAGGTCTTTTCCCCCCACATTCTGAAAATGCTGTTGTTGGAGGTAACAGGTACACCTACCTAAATATCTGAGCATACTGACACACTGACTCAAAGCAAAACTTTCCTTCAGCTGTCCCTGCAGAAGTTGTTCAATCATGCAGCTTTTCACATTTGTCGGCTCAAGTCTCTTATCCCTGGTTACAATACGTAAATGAATTTTGTTGAAATTAATACGTTGGGGTTTTCCAAGTAGAAAAAGAACAAAAAAGGACTAATGCTCCAGTAGAAAACACACAGAAAACAGTACTCTGAACTCTTACTTTCTTTGTTCTGATTTTGCAGCAGAAAATGTGAAGAGAGAGCACAGACTGACTGAATCTTCTTCTTTTCACAGGTACTTTTTTGCCACTGCAGATCCAGCACTTATGTGCTGGTGGACCTCTAGATTTTTTTTTAAGGAGGATGTAGCTGAATGAGCCAAACTGCATGTTTACAAAATCAAGTAGGTACAGCTGCTAATGATCACAAGGACTGCAACTTCAAGTGGTACCAGAAGCACTTAGAGAATTCCTGGAGTCCTTAAAAAACCATACTTCTCAGTAAACATTAAGACTGATATTATAAACTGCGGATTTTTCATTTAGGATGTGCAAAAGTAATTGCACTTAGCTCTGCTTGGTATGCCTGGTTTTGTTTTAAATACCTTGATCTCGGTGACATTGAAATGCCATGTCCTATTACAGTCTTCAGCTCTGTCAGGCCTAGGGAAGCAAAATAAAATTGAAACGAAGATGTCTCCTAACTCAGTAATGGTAACTAACATAAGCCTGAATTTTAAATATGCAGGATTATAGCTGGAGATTTTACTTAAAAATGTAGGTAAACCATCAGAATCTACAGTGGTTTAGAAGTAAAACCTTCAAGATGTTAATTATGGCCAAAAGATTTCTCATGAAGATTCAGAAGATGGCCAAAAGATTTTTTCATGATTTCTTTGTTTAGCCCTTTGGTCCCTTTCGTTCTATGTAAAAGTCATATGGGTGCGGCAACGATTTAGAAGAGTCTTGCACATAATGTCACTGGTGCTATCAATGGCACTGACCTCCTAAACTGCCACACCATCTGATGTTTCTGCAAGTATCACTGAGACACTCACTGGGAATCCATACATAATGCTGTTCACTTTTCCAGGAGGCATAGCTTCAACTTCTGTACTGATTTGAACCTGTATTTGTCAGGAAAAATTTTGAATTGTTGCCATTTGACACCAATTCCAGTAAGTTGATTCCTCTGAAGCAAATTAGTTTTTCCTGTACTTTTGCAGTATTTGTGTGGAGATAAGATACTTAAAGCCACAAGCAGTCATGAGAAATTAACAAATTATTTTTACTCAGACAAAAAAAAAAGAAGGGAAACTATAGTTCCCTTTCTGCTTAAGACTGTTTCTGATCTTATGAGGAGATTTATAAATAAAATGCTTATGGGGACAGAGGATTTTAAGAGTTCAATGAGTCATGAGATACAGAAGTGTACTTCAGTTTTACGTCAAACCATAGGGTTTTAATTTTGTTTAAAGGAATGATAAGGACAGATTAAGATCTCCAAAAAACCCTACAAAAAACAACAAAACAAACAAAAACACAAAAAAACCCTCAAAAACCCCAACCCAACCAACCAACCCCCACCCAACAAAACCAAATCACTAAACATCCAGGTACAAAATTTGCTTTTTCCTTTCCAAGTTGAAATAAAAACACTCTATGATCATACCACAATCCATGGATTGTCCAGTACTTTGGAGGATCATGACAATCATTAGCATTCATCTGTAGGAAACAAAACCACAGAATATTTGTTGCATGTGTCCAGGAATAAAGGTTTAAAGGGAAAAGTAAAACCTCATTTGCTGATGGCCCAAGGTCCTACTGCGACATGCTAACTTTTACTTGCCAAATCAGGAGCTGGTGAACTCGTTACTTGAAGCTGTCATGGATTATGCCACTTCGTGACCCACCGGCATTAAAATTTTGAAGCAGATCAAGTGAATACTGGGACATTCTGAACAGACAGTGTAAAAAGAAGACAGAAGGACAGGTTCTGAGGTAACAGGAAGTAGCCTGATCCATGCTAAATGAACAGAGCTTTATCTGCATTTATAATATTCCAGGTGGAAGCTCTCTGTATTTCTCTCCTCACCACATCGTTTCAAGGAGTGCAGAGCCATTAAAATAAAAACATGCAAAACAAACTATAATATTAGACAAGTACACAACCCTCTTTAAGCATAGAGGAGTAGTTTTATCAGTGTATTAAAAGTGAAAAAGAAGAGATGAAATATATTGCTTATTCCAAGTAAAACTGACACATGTTTTAAGGATTTTGACTTGACGGACAAAAGAATGGAGAGAAAAAGAAAGATTAAACATCTTCCCACAAAAACAAAAAAACAGAGCTTTCAATAAAAACTGTTGATAATACAGGAGAAATAGCCTACACATTAATTATTGTTTAGAGCAGAGACATATCCCCGAAAAGAACAAACCAAAAAAACCCATGTCACACATCACAGAACACTATTACTGTATTTTTCCCTGATTATTGTTCTTAGCAATTAGAGCTCTTTCAAGTAAACACTTTTTGCCATTAACTAACAACCTCCTCAGACATTCTTTTCCCATAATAATAGCTTTCCTTTTTGGTTCTGCATTCTGTCTTAATTATGCCACAATGCCTTTTGTGTGATGCCAGAGCAAGACCAGAGAGTAGAGAAGAGCAGAGACAGGTCTGTAATCTCACTAATTGCCTTCCACATGCCACAGGCCAGTGGCAGCAAATCTGCAAGTTCTGCAAGACTTTCTTGTTCTGTGTCAGTTTCCTTCCTCTCCTCTCTTGCCACCAACAATACAAGCAATCACACCCAGCAACAGCTTTTTTTCCTGAAAGGAGTATTTTGAAAAAACACACACTGCAAATACCTAAACAATATTGCTCCTGTCACGACACAAGCTTTGTAGAGCTGGAGGGGTTTGGCTATCTAGCCCAAAGCACAGCAAATTAATAGTCAACAGCTTGCTCAAGTGAGGTGGCAACAAAAACAGTGCAATTGTGCTCCTTATTCAATCTTTAACTGCACTTCTCAGACATGCTAATGGAACACCCAGAGCATTTTAAATTCGGAATCAGTTCTCCCCTATCATGGCACTGACCTTCCTAGCAGTTTCTTCTATATGTTTCATCAGACTCTTGGTGTTACCCTGCATGCTGGCAGAACTGAGAGGTCAATGCAACCTACAACACATTAGCTCACACTCTGCATGCTTTGGCCGGCTTCATTCAACCTCCTTTTTAATTCCAGCCTTGGTATCTTTCCAATGTTCATTTTAAATCAACATTATAAAAAATGCAAATGCTGGTCTGCAAAGCTGGGTACCCCTGCTTGCAAAAACACTTCTTCTCAGCCTTCCTGTTTACCACAGACTGATTGCTGGAGGATTAATTCAACCTCAGGCAACCATTGACTTGAAACAGAGGTATAAATACTTATTTTCAAGTGCACATTGGACCCCAGAAAGCACTATATACCTAGATCATTTGAAAAAGCAGCATTGTCTTCTCCTGTTTTAAAGCTATCTGATAATCAATCCAAACGAACCATATAAAACTGAGCAAAGTGCCGTGAGGCTGTAGAGCACCCACCGTGCTGAGAGGGAATGCTACAGCACAGGGATTAGCCTATTTGTAACAGCAAGACATTGCACAAACAGCATGTGCCAGAAGCATGGAGGCTTTTATCATCTCTGAAATGCCTAAAAGTGAAATACCATCAACCTGTCACAGAAGTAGTTACTTGTAGATCTGCCCAAGATACAAATCCCTTAGTACAGCAGCTGGTAAACGTGAGAGAGTAGTGCTACTGGATCACATACAGATACATCAAGCTGAAATAAAACACCAGCTTCTGGGAAGTGAAATATTTAATCCTGCTCTTCCTTCCCAGCACCTTGCTTAAGTAGGCCATCTCTTTAATTAAGATAAAGTGCAAGTTGTTTTGTAAGGAAACATGGCAACTGCTAAGAAAAATCCTTGCTTTTCAAACTGCGGAGAGAGTTCATCTCTTCAACTGCTTCCCCTCAGTGTGCAGTTACTCCCCTTCCTCCTTCTCCCCACCCCTTGGGAAAAAAAATGAATAAACGAACCAAACTGATATGGTTGCTGAAAAAAACTGGGAGGCAAATAAAACAAACTTCTTTCTTATTGAACGCCTCTAGCAGGAGCTGATAAGCTAAAACCTTTCACAAGTTTATCCCTACAGAATATAAAGACCCACAAAACCATCTAAACCAGACCTTATTCACAGAAAACTTTTACAAGTTTTAGACATGTTATCTTACGAGTTACATAGACATCTGGAAAAACATTTATTTTGTTCCAGAACTAGCAAGAGTTGAAATTAATTTGACACACCTGGCTTAATATAGAAAAGAAACAGCAAAGAATCAAGCAAAGATCAAAGAACTTTTTGATCTAATGCTAGATCACAATAGTGTACTGCCCTCACTTTAGTCACTTTAATTCTTTCTGTATTATGTGACTACTTCTATTTTTACCAAAAAAAGAAGGAAAAACAGTGTTTCTATTCCTTATTTAAGCCTTTGCTACAAAATTACTGCCAAAGCCTGAACTTAGGAAAATTTTTTATCTCATATTAAAAACTAAAAAAAAAAAAAAAATCTGTTGCTTAACACAACATTCAAACTTGAATTCAGACTATTCTGTTCATTACTCTATTCTATTGCCCTTTTTTTTACTCTTTCCTTTGATCAGCACATATGTGCAGTAAAAGGCAGATGACAGCAGGTACCATTTCCTCATTGTCCTTCCCATTCCTAAAAGAGAAGGAACTGAATAATTTACAAACTTCCACTAGGTTTTCCACATTTCACACACACACAAAAAAAAAAAAAAAACAACCACACAGAAAATTTTATCTTTTTGCAATCTCCAGGATGCAAAAGCTGAAATAATAGTTCTCCTTTTAAGTTATTGAATAACAGATCTTTACAACTCCATAAACAGGGAGTAGGAAAGTCCCTCTTCTTGCCCTTGAGATGCTCATAAGTCACATTGATTTGTAACTGAAAAGTGTGGCATGAATTAGCCACAGGCACAATTTTTTATGGGAACATGAAATTCATAGTCACTTGGGGTCTGAATTCAGCTCACATATCTTTGCATAAGACATAGTCACCTTAGGTCAATTATATGGTACTGGAATTTCTAATCACATTATGAGGAAGAACATTTCTCTTCCTCCTTCACCCTTTTCACTACAGTAGTCAGTAACTAGGTCCTGGGGTGATCACTGCTTCCATGATACTACTTTATTCTAATGGGTTAGTTTGGAAGACACGATTACAAAACACTTTCCAATTTAATTGCACTGATCACACTCAGTACCAGCTGAACACTTACTGTTTAAAGCCCAGGAAGAGCTGGGAGAGATGTATTCTCAAATTTCTGGCATGCAAATCTGTGCCCTCCAAATTTTAAAGTAGGCCTTTCGGGCCTTCAAAAGCCTGAAAAACTTTTCAAGCAGAGATATGCAAAACAGGTAGGAATTCAGATGCAGCTCATCCACACACCTCTCAAGAACATGTTATGTACAAAAGAGTCTATAATCAGATTCTTTTACACAGGAGGCATAAACTAAGAAGTACTTCCAGAAAAAAAAAGTATCTCAAAGCTTTTTTCCATAAATGATATCATGACTTTGGCTGCTTTCTTTTACACAGCTTTTTCCTTCCAACATCATGTCAACAGTTTTAAACTGAATAATAACATTAAAAATATTTACACTCTGAAAAAAAACAGTTATCATATATAAATACACCAAACATGCAGAAGAATCTACCTACTTAAAAGTACTTAAATGAATTCCTGAGTTTAGGAACTCCTCTTATGTAAAACAAGAAAGCTGTTAGAGGAGTACAGTTGAGATCATCTTTCTTCATATGACTGAATGATGGGAAACTAGGAAAAAAAGTCACTTAATATGATTTTCATCTCCCTTTTTCTTCACTTCTTTGAATGCGTCTGTCCACCTCTTACTACAGAAGATCAATAGAAATCAATAAAGTGTAATGATGCCTACATTTTCTGATGCTCAACACCTTCAATTACTCATTACAACTTCATTAGAAGGTTATGAAAGTCATTTGTCAATTTATCAATTGCAGTACCCTGGAACTCAGAGGAGGAACCAGCATAAATATACAGTGGGAAAACTGGTTTGTAGGGGTTTGTTCAGGTAACAGCAATAGTACACCTCTTAGCTGTGCTTTGACAGACCTGTGTCAGAAGGTTGGGTTCATTTTGGGTTCACATCCCTCAAATACAGCAAAAAATGAAGAAATACTCAGAGATGCCTGCCACACCTGTATAGCTCTCTTTCCTGACTGAATCTGTATTTGACGACATCATAGAAATACTGGAGCCAATATTACAAAGATAAAATCTTATTGTGCAGCAGATAGTTCAGGTACTGATCTGTTGTTAGCCAAACAAAGCAGGCAAGTCTTCCTACAGAGTCTGATGAAAGTCTGGGATTAAGTTTACAACTAACAAGATGTCATAAATTCTGTAACAAGCTTAGTGTACAGTATGCCCTACACTGACTATCTGTAACACACCACAATCTTGCCCTGTTATGACTGCTCTGGAGTGTAGGGGAAGTAGCAAAAGTTGCATCAAGATCAGCAAAAGCCTTTATAAAGGCATAAATAACATTAAATAGTTAACGGGCTTTATTCAATCGGTTTTCACATGCTTATTATCCAATGCTACCTTTGTTAGGATAAAAGAGAAACACAAAAATCTCACCTTACATACAGTCACTGGCCAATGATGAGCAAAATACAGCTTTTTCCAGGGATGAGGGTGGTTGTCACTGGAGAGAGACAGACATTTATTTTTCCTCAAGCATTTTCAAAAGAGGAACACCTTCAGGCACACATTCCAAACACAAACTAACAAGTCACAGAGAAACAACATATTTGGAAACCTGCTAATACCCCCTATTGTTAAACAAATTCTCCTTCTAGCACACTATCTCCATGTGTTTTCCATTTCTTAAGTATGGAAAAAACCACATTGTTCTGTTTTATATTTAGGAGAGCACTTACTAGCACGCTTTTAAAACAATAATTTTTTTTAGATGTCTTTTAATTTTTTAAGAATTTCTTTGTTTAGGATGTTAAGAATCTTCTAATTCTTCTTGATAGGCACATTATCTTAAAAAAAAAAAAAAAGCATACAACCTTCTTGGAACTGTAACTACTCTTCTAAAAAAGAAAGACTACAACCACTCTCAAACTATGTAGTTTCCACTGCAGGAGATGTAATTGGATCTTGCAAGTGTCTCCAAACTTTTTGATTAAAAAAAAGTTCAGAATAAAAAGTAAAGTACAAACTACAAATCTCAAAAATTCTGACTTTCTCAGTTTATAGGCATTTAATCCAAACAGTACATTTTAAAATGCTTACTAAAAATTAATTAATTTTTAAACATTTAATAAGTGATCAAACTGTGACAAAATCTTCAGGTTACCTACAGAAGAATTTGAGTATTCCATATTTTACAAGAACATGCCTGTTTCAAAGCCTCTAAGAATAAGAGATCTATAACTCACAGACACACCAGTACTATCTTATACCTATGCAGAGGGGAAAAGAAACAACTCAAAAATTTTTTCAAGAAGTGTTGGAAGCCTGTATCACATCACTTCTATAGAGGCCTTTTCCAACAGTTTGGAGCAGACTTATTCTGGTTAAAGTAGAATAAAAACCTGTTGCATCAGACAATACAGCAGATATATTTAGCTATTAAGCAACCAGACAAAGTAATTAAATAGAATAGCAAATGGAAAAAAATAAACAGAATTGTAAATTATTTAAACTGACAACATTATGCGCAGAACTGTCAAAATAAATTGTTGTTCTCTGGAAGCTAATAGCCACTTGTCAGTCATTAGTTCTTGCCAGAGGATATAGTACCAAAAGAAAAAAAAAAAAAAGGAATAAAAGACAAAGCTAATTCTTCTCAACCTGAGGACAACCTAGGGATGCTTCTGTGTTTTATCATGTCTCCATTTTTTCCTCTAGTCTTTCTACGTTGCAATGGCCCCATTTTCTCTTAAGCATTTACATGTATCTGTGGTTTTCTATATAACTTAGGAGAATAGCTCTGGAACTTACCAGCATAATCACAATGAAAACTATTAACACTTTTATATGGGTCTTTACTGTTGCTGTAGAAACCTGAATAGAGGAATTACCCTATATTGCAGAGCAGTTAATTTCCTTGGTTTTAAAAAGTCCTTGCTTAGAAAAGATCTTTCATTAGATTTTTCATTTGATCTATCCTCTGTATTTGAAATAGCAGCTGAACTTCTGCAATGTCAGTCATGCCAAAAGGTGTTCTCCTAGAACACACTTTTTGGCTAAGGACAGGTCAGAAAACTGTACATACTAAACAAAGCAAGTTAAGCTCAGAACTGGAATCCAAGGAAATCCATTTTCAATACCTATGCAGCTTCAGAGATATCTCCCCTTCTTTGGGCCTGAGTTATCCTGCTCTGTGAAGCTCAGGAATGTGCCTCTAGAGCTGACTCTTTTGCCAAGATGGCCAAGACAGAGCCCAAATCCTGGGGATTGAAGAAACGTCAGCAGTGTCTAAACTACCAACCAGCTGCAAAGTAGGCACTGAAAGAAGTTCAGCACTGAACTGAGCACCCTTAACCATTCTCTTGCCAAAGCACTGAAAGGAAGCAGAAAAGTTTATTTCCTCATACAATGCAATAAGAATTTCAGCTTTGTCCACAGAAGGGTGTGATTTGGGGTGTGGTTTCTCTCATGGCCTATTGGTATTGAAGCCCAGATTTTGCCAAGGTGCAACAACTGCCAAAAGGTTGTGCAGCAATCTGGTACAGCCTCAGTTGGGATGTCATGAAAAAGAATTTTATATGGTCAGAACTGAGAAAATAGCAAGGAAAAATAAGATTAAAAAGTAAACAACGCAGCAGTTGGTACAGTTCATGCCACAGGGATGACTCCAGATTTATTGCTCTAAGTCTCAAAATAATTTTCAATTTTTGTCATTACTACATCACAACTCTAAATGATTCATCTACAGCAAGATTAGAAAAGTTTTAAGTGCAACAAAAGGAATTTAAGTTTCCCCTCTTTCTTCATGCTGATACATTAATAAACATAAAGGTTTTCTCAGGCATGATCCTTGCTCCTCCAGTTAATGTAGATGCCTGATAATAATTAGTATTCTTCCCTTCCTAAGGGAAGAATAACACATCAAAAATAGTACATAATAACAAATTTATATTAGAAGTTAAACCATTCTGATCTGCACTTAATGAGTTGTCAGATGTTTCATTTTAAAGCACAACTTACCTTTGAGTAAATGTATCTGAAGCACACCAACAACATAGTGCCATGGAAAACCAACCCAGAGTCCAATAGTGCAGCTTTGCAGGCTTCATTTTGTTATCCAAATAGCTGTAAAAAGGTGTTGAGTAAGAAATCTGTTACCTATCCAACACATTTAAATGTTAGAATGCAGAAAAACACTACTACGTCAAAAATAGCAGGTAATGGTAACTCTAGATTAGATTTACAACCATGGGTAAAATGAGGATCTCTTTCAGGGCTGTGCATGATTCCCCAGCTTGTATGGTAATTTTCATAAACTAATGGCATCAAGGATGAAATGACCATTTCCTATTTTTTCTTTACTTGCACAAGGTCCCAACAGAGCCACCTTCCAATTAACAGAGATACATAAATCTTCTACACAACTATACTTTATATAACTGAAGACCCTACTTGTGGTCAGCTCAAATGCCCAGAGGGATTCATTAAAGAAACTTTGAACTTAACATTGAATATTTGTGTTGGATTGGCCAAGGCTAGTATTAGAAACTCACAGCAAGCCAAGTATGATGTCCAAAGATGAAATTCTCTCTAAATGCTAGTCAACTACTGAACTGGTATTTAAAAAAAATGCTGCTAAAACCAGATGAGTTTCTGTTCTTGTTATAAACCTGAGATAGCCTCTATGAAACCATGCACAATTTGCCTAATACCTCATGGACCTTAGAAGTCAGGGGAAAAAAACCAAATGATCTTAACCTTCACCAATAGAAGGACTTTCACTTGGCACAGGTCAAAAAAACCCAACTG
Source organism: Corvus brachyrhynchos (assembly GCF_000691975.1). Lineage (NCBI taxonomy): Eukaryota > Metazoa > Chordata > Aves > Passeriformes > Corvidae > Corvus > Corvus brachyrhynchos. The sequence continues at coordinate 5,615,771 of NW_008236217.1, read as the reverse complement.
CCTCCTGTATCCACCAGCCACTTCGCAGCATTTCAAATGCTACCTCCTAGAAACAGGTGTACATCCATATATTTATATGCAAGATATTAAAGCCTCACCAAACCTACTTCCCAACTTTCTCAAAATGAGAACCCTACACTGCAAGACTCTGCGTGTAACCTAGGTGACCTTTCTAAGATCCCTCACTACACAAGTCATATCCCTTTTTTCTATGAAGGTTTTTTTAATGGATAAATACAGCCTGTTTTGACACCAGATTCAGCCATTAAAGCTAACTTAAGAAAACTCGGCGTACTTCTGATTCACAGCTCATTATAAAGAAGAGCCCATTTTCCCCGCAGTTATTATGCGGCTCTGCGCCCAGCGTGCAGAATCCCACAGTTCCGCAAACGCTGTGCCAGAGATGAAGCACAAAGGAGGGAGCCTCCCTGCTTGCAAAATGTGTGGGGATTTCAAAACTTGTGAGGGGCTTGGGCAACAACAGTAACCATTAACCAGCTAAATTTATCACAAGGTCTTGCTAAATTGTGAGGAAGCTAACATCTTTAAGACATTCTTCTATTTCATACATTAATGCCTCTCTAATTTGTAATGGACACATTATCAAGGTATTTGGCCTAACAGAAGATATAGTAAGATAAATATTAGTTGCCAACTGTCAATTTCCTGATCTAGTTTCTTAAAAAACACCTGAAGGAATTTCACTCACCAGGCAAAATAATGAAACTTGTATAGAAAAGCAAACAATAATGTAGAACTAATCTTTAGCAAAAGCTGGCTAAAGCAAGACATGTGCTGTATTAAAGAAATTGATATATTCATACAGTGTATAAAAAAAGTCACAGATAGTAATTAACTGCTGGATATTCAATTTCCCCACAAGTTCTGCACCTTAAGTGATCTCAAGCCTCATCATTTGAGTAACAGGAATTAATGATGTGAGATTCTGCCTTACAGATCTGCTTAATGATTTCATCTTCTATTATTTTCAACTGAAAACTAACCAAGCAAGACTACTTTTCTGCATGAAAAACTACCTGCCCAAGACAAAACATTGAGAGATGTAGAGAGTATAAGATTCATGGAAAATTCTGCCCTACCTATAAAAAGCAGTAAGTACCACTTAAAAGATAGTAATGTCACACATCACCAAAAAAAAGCTGCACTCTACAAAGGTGTGCAAGAAACACTTTAAGTAAGTAGATTATGAAAGAAAAATAACCCAGCAAGCATTACGGCATTTCTTTTGATGTAACTTGGTAGGCAGAAAGAAACTTTTTTTTTCAGGGACTAAGTTGCCAAAAAAGCATAAAGGCAATTATCTCCTTTCTCACTGGACTCTTACATTTGATTAAGTAATGACCAGGAACAGAGGGAGCTTCAAAAAGTGCTGCTATCAGAACAGAAGAAGGTGCTGATTAATTCTACGTATTGTTGTGAACTCTGGAACCAGAACATAGGGACAACAAAGACACTGAGCAGATCTGAAAGTCACCAATCTGTAACTTATACTTTTTTCCACTGATAAATAATACATAAACTGTCTCTAAGGTATTAGCTCCGAAGGCAACACTGCACCTATCACAGCACAATCATGACAGACTGATTTATTCAAGCTGACCTTTTATTTGTCTGTGACATTGATGGTGGAGGGTAAAAAGTGCATCAATCTCACCTTAAGAGCACCTAAATGATGCGGATTTGAGGAAATACACATCCAAATGAAAACTGTGTTAACAACGATGATGTATAAAGCACATTAATTTTTAATAAAAATTGCTTCAGTTTACTAAAAATTACACTAAAATACTAATTTCACAAATACAAGAAAGAATAGATTTAACAAATCCTACACTAACTCTTCTGCAATAAGAAACAGGGATTTCATATTATGAAAGTTAGTTTTAAAAAAGGTCATGATGTTCCAAAAGACTTCATAATGTAAAAAACTTAAAACTTCAAATGAAACCTGCAGACATACATAAAATTATGATTTGAAACTAGGCTGTCAATTCATTTTCATTATAGATAAAATTCCGACGTGTAAGAACAGCTTTGGGTTGACTTTTCGTTTACTATACCTAGAAAAGGAATGCAAAACACGTCTCTGTGTGTGCTTCCGTGTGTGTGTTAGTAACCTGGTCAGGACAAGGTCACTTTCAGTTATGTTAGCATTGTCCCCAGCTGTTTTCAAAATTACCTACTCAGGCTCATCAAAGACTTGGGAGAACTTGTAATAAATACTGAGGAAATCCTCCTTTAACACATTCACTACAGTTTGAATTCTAATATACCATCTTGAGGGTACTGCTGATCTATCACACGCTTCTTTTGGACACTAGCAATTAGTCACCTCTATTTTATTCCCTTATTGTATTTTTTTGCTTTTAACAATTAGCTTGACTAGCAAATCCCTCATTAATATTAAATTTCCTGCTCTGCAGTTAAGTTCAGCATGTAGAAACAGAAGAGAAGATGCTGCAGAAGAGCACTCAAGCATCAGCAGGATATACCCATGGTTATGACATAGCATGCACGCAGCTAAATGCTGGCAACAATGCCCAGAAATAAGATTTAGGACTGTTAGCCTGGCATCTAAAGACACAAAAATGAACACCCAAGGCTTTGGTAGTATCCCAAACAAGTCAGCACGCACTGCCTCTGCCACAACGAGTCAGACAAGCCAAGTCACAACACTGTATGCCAGAACGATTGTAACAACGCTCTTAGCTCCGGAAACTTTGACCTCCGCAGTCCACTCCCAGCTAACCATTCATCCCAAGCCCGAGTGCTGGCCCGAGTAACTGCAAAAAGTTCTTTGAAGCCTTTTCATAGGAAGTACTCACACCCACCGCCACAGCACGATTTTAGCAGTACCTCTCTCAGAGCGTTCAATGCGATGCAGAAGTCGCCGCCGAGGCTGAGCGGTGTCGGGCTGAGCCCGGCGAGAGCAAGTGCTGCGCTCAGCTCCGCTGACTTCCCGGGGAAGAGCCGAGCACGGCGGCACCTCGCCCTCCTCGCACACCAACCAACACACGGCTCTGCTCTTAGCACCGACGTAACTCCGTAACACCAGAAAGCCTTTACTCCAGATAAACAATCATTACAGAGGCGTCTCCATAAACTGTAAAGACTGCAAATCACCCAAGCACCGGAAGCGGGAAGCCTCCAGGCGACAAGAGGAAGCCAAAGCTCATGTCAAGTGTAAAACAAAACGACTATTAACAGTTCTCCCGCCTCTGGAAAATGCTGCCATTTATTTGGGTGACTTTCGATTTGCTACTCATGGAATTTAAGGCATAAAGAAGTGAAAGCTAATACGATTTGAGCCCGTCCCAGGCCTGCAAGTCCCACCTTTGCACTTGGCGCAACTGAGAATCTCAGTGGCAGAGCTAGGCACTCTCCCAAGCAGAAAAGCCTACCCAGAACCCCGCCGGGCGGGCCGACCCGCAGCTCCCTCCTGCCAACGCAGGAGCGCAGCCCCACGGCGGGCAGGGAGC
>NW_008236217.1:5608300-5611797 GCF_000691975.1 Corvus brachyrhynchos | reverse complement strand
GCATCCCCGCTGCGTCCCTGGAGCATCCCCGGAGCATCTCCGCGGCCAGCCGGGCACCCCGGGAACAAGCCCTTGTGAGCGCAGGCAAGAAAGGAGCGCCGAGTGGCAGCGGGCTGCGGAGGAAGTAATTTATGTGGATGGTTTTGCTCGCCCTGCTGTTTTGGTTGGTTCTTTAGCATATTTAAGGGTTTAGTTATGATGATTTCAGACTGAGCGTTCGCGCGGCACAGAGCTCTTCGAGAGCGCGATGGGTACTCTAAATAGGAGACTTCTGACTAATGCAAGCCCAGGAGCTGACACAGGCGTCTGTGGCGTGCTTCTCCAAATAGAAAAGTTTGAAATGGTAACAACTCGTGTTTGGGAGAAGTAGGAAGTTTCTGAGGAAGCAGCCCCAAGGGATGAGTCAGGACTTGGTTCAATATTTTCTCAGTGGTATGTTAAACTGTGAGACATATTCTGACCCCTCTTTCTCTGCCGTTGCATGAGTCATAAATACAAAGTGTGATTATTAATTACTATTACATAGTTTTGAACTACAGGGAGTATGTTACAACCATCCTACATTAATGCACTTAAGAAATATGTGGGCAGATCTGCTTCCACAAGCAAAACAACATTTGTTTTAAACAGATTAATTACAGTCTTTGTAATAAGGTCTTTGTTCAAAGTCTCAGTTTTATTAACTGGTAAAAAAATTTAATTATGTTTATGCATTTACATGGTAAGAAGGAGGATGAGGCAAAACTAATCTCTTTGCCTACCTTTCTGTGGAAACATGAAAATGTGCTGGATGGAATGAATGATCCATCTGTTGTTGTCTAAGAGGTATCAAAAGTTTCAGAAATTTTCTTGAAGAGTTAAAAATAGAGAAGCTCTCCAGATCCTTATAATCAGCGCGGCTCGTCCTGCCGCTGAGGACATCAGGGCTCCATCTGCCCATTGTCACTGCCCATTAAGTCAGTAGATAAGCACACAGAGTTGTTCTCTCAGACTGATTTTATCTTTGCAGCCTAGGGGTGAAAAGAGTGGGCTGTACTGCACATACGCTCCAGCCTGCAGGGTCATGTGCTCCAATGCTAATCCTGTTTGAGGTGCAGTAGGAATTTGCTCTGAGGCTGCCAAATTACCGCTTTGCACTTTGTGAAAACTAAGCCAAATGACAAGTTTCCCATTAGAGTGGTTACAAAGAGAGATCCAAAGCTACTCTGAAACAGTGTAGGCCTTTAAAATATTAGGACAAAGAAGCCACATTTTTATGTTACAATATCATAAAATAGTGCATGTTAATGGAGGCTGTTATTAAAAAGAATGTCTGTGAAATACGGAAAGATAAACAATGGACAGCTACATTGGATAATCATCTCCTTACGATTTTCTGTTTAATGTTTATCTGTCTACTATGATCTTTTGTTTCTCTATTGACTTTTATCTCCTGATTGCTGCCTATTAGCACTCATGATGCTATGAAAAAATGAGGAAATGTCAGGATATTTGAAAAGTTTCTTTTAAATTTCATGAAAATTACATTGTCCTCAGAAAATTCTGAACAAATGTGGTAGTATCCTAGATTTCTATATGTTTATATGTTGAAATGTGTGGCCTGAGAAAAAAAACAATGCAAAATGAGTTGAAACACTTCAAAAGAATACACTTCTCCAGCTTTCAGCAGTTTATGTTAGGATTTAAAAATCAAGATAGAGACTTTCAAATTTTGTCTCCCTGACACTATGCATTGTTTTGCTTTGATTATTCCCATTGCACAAATAAAACAAACAAATCCAGCTAGACTTTATTCTTAAAAATGCGGTAAGGAAACATTTACAGCACTATGAGCAGATGTACACATTTCGGAACATGTATATTCTCATGTCCTAATTTTAAGTCAATAGACTTGGTCCATGGATGATTTTGAAAGTTTAAATTTGATTTAAATTGTGTTAAGAGCATGTAGTTATGTGTTTCTATGATTTCCACAGTTAGACTTGGGAATTACATGCATTCAGAATGGCAACATTTCCTTCAAACTTGAGACAGTTTGAGTACATTGCAATAGGACACTGGACTGTGCTTTGCTGCCCTCAAGCTGGTAGATATTTAGCTGTATAACAGTCTGGTATTTTGCAGAGCTCAGAAAGGGTTATCTGTAGAACGGATTCAAAATATTATGTATGTATTTGAAAGCTGGAAGGCACTGTTAGTGAAATGCTGAAATGAATCTTACAAATTATAAACTACCTGCTATGTCTACTGATTTTTCTTCCTTTGTTCCACCTTTCCTTTAACTCTATCAAATATTTTTTCAAGTGGTTTCTGTTTTTCTATTAAGTTTGGAAATCTAGTGGACAAATAAAAATAACTGTAATACCAGACATTGTGGTTCTCCATTTACTATTTGTTTATGTTTCTGACACGGTTTTGAAAAATTAAATGGAAAGAATTGTTGTCTTAAGTGCTTAAGTACAGTGTTGTGGGTTTACTTTAACACAGGTTTGTACTGAAGTGAAAGACTGCTAATGTTTCCAAGCTTCAGGACTTCAGAATGCAACACAATATTCTTTGGGCAGCTGTGGGAATGAATGGGCATGGGGCTCCAGCAGTATCTCCCATGTGTTCAGCAGCAGTGGGGTGGAATGATGGACACCTGTCCTCACAGGCTTGGCCGAGTCTTTAGAGCATCCCTGAACAGTCAGTGCATATGTTTTTAAATCAGCTTCCAGAACGCCCTGCGTTGCCCCAGAGCTGTACGTGCTCCCTTGGAGCATTCCTAACTTACAAAATTATTTGTCATATATTGGACTTCACGAAAAATAATAAGCAGTTCAGCGTGGAAAAAATGCCACGTAGTGCTGCAGAATAAGCATTACAATTTATAAAGCTTTATACTTTTTGTTTTGAGGAGCAACAACGAACATGCTTGTTACGAAACAAGGGCTCCAGGAGCCCCTTTTGGTGCTGTGCAGCGCCAGGTGCCCTTGTGGGCAGCAGAGCAGCCCGGAGCCCACTGCTGCCCTGGGGTAGCTGCCCCCCTCAGAAGCTGCTGGAGCGAGCGTGGCCCTGGAACGGGGGCTGTTCACTCCTTCAGCCCGAATACAGAGCAGCTGCAGCTGCCAGGTGTAGGAGAGGGGGGCTTGAGAGTGTTGTCCAAGCGCTTCTTGAACTTTGACCGGCTTGGTGCTGTGACCACTTTCCTGAGGAACACTAGGGTGCCTCTTCCAGTGTCCAGCCACTCTCTGGATGAAAACATTTTCCTAATATCTAACCTAAACCGCCCGTGACTCAGCTTCATGCCATTCCTTTGGGTTCTGTCACTGATCACCACAGAGAGATCGCTGCGTGCCTCTGCTTCCCTCACGAGGAAGTTGTAGACTGTGATGAGATCTCCCCTCAGTATGCTCCAGGCCGAACAGACCAAATGAGCTCAGCCGCTCCTCGAATGGTTCCTTGGGTTCGAGCGTGGCGGGAGAAAGGGAGGGACAGGGAGGATCTGAGGGGCCGCT
>NW_008236217.1:5486059-5607738 GCF_000691975.1 Corvus brachyrhynchos | reverse complement strand
GCCCGCCCCCGGCTGTGCGCGTTCGCCCTCGCAGGTACCGTGTGGCCGCAAGAGCTCCCTTGCTGCTGCCAAACTGGCTGGAAGCGATGGGTAGCCGGGCGGTGCGGGACGGAATGGGTAAAGTTAATCCCTGCTTCGATACGGAAAGCTCTTACTGAAAGTTTCAAGCGGGAGTTATTGTGGGTCGCTATTTAAGCACTTGTTCTTCTTGAGTGTGGGTTGCTTCAGCTGTGCCTTGAAGGCTTGCTAACTCTGGAAGCTGTCTGGGGATGCCGCCTGCTTACAGGGAACAAATAATGCTATGTTAAGAAAATACACTGAAGATAGTGGAGTGCACGTTACTTCTGAGTCTATGGTGCAGCCTGAGCTTGTGCCAGAAAGAGTAGGAAAATTGGTTCCATGGATTCTTGTTCAAGTTAAAAAGTTCCCAGCAATAATTATTGTGCATAACAGAGATCAACACAGGTATGGAAGCCTAAAAATAAATGCGTTTCCTTCAAGGCTAGAGGAGAAATGAAGTGTAGCTTTCAGGTCAAGGATGGGGATGTTTATCCACAGTGCTCTAAGTCTCCACAGGTGGATGGATGGTCACTGCTGATATTTCAAGAACAGTTCAACAACTGAAGTGGTTTATGGAAGTGAGAGCATCTTTGTGTGTGTACTTTCAAGTCTGCTGCATTTTGAACTAGTCATACTTTTCAGCAAAATAATATTCAAAACCATGTTGTTCATCCCTTTCAAATGGATGATCCTTATATAAGTTCTGTAAGTGAATGAAGGTTCTCTCTCATAGAACTGTGTTCTGAGTAGCGAGACCTTTTTCTAATAGATGTCAGACAGGCCTTTTGGGCCACCTGTTAGCCACTCACATACTGTTAAACAATGCAAGTATGGTGATAATAAAATTGTAATTAAAAAAGGAATGATAAGGCAATTGGGTCACACTGAGCTCATGAACTGTTGTTTCTTAATTCCCGCCTTTGTGTAGTATGTAAATTTTCATACTATGGTTGCCAGTCCATTGAGTTTTGTGTAAATACATTTGTTGTAGTTCACTATTCTATAATGCTTAAAGTGTGCGATATCCAATATTGTGTAAGGTGTCATTAAGGCAAAGGACGTAGAAAAATACAAACTGCAGCCTCCTTGCCCCAGAGTATGTCTCTCTTTAATACAAGGCATTACTGTTTAATAACTGGGATGCTTATGGCTAAGGGTGTTGACCAGAGGAATTCATGGTGGGTTTTTTTCTTAGCTGTAAACCTTAATTGGCATGTGAGTTTGATGACTGTTGATTGGTAGTGTTAATGACTTACAGAATTTGGTCTACTATTACATGACAAAAAGCTCATTGCTGGAAGAATTAAGGTTGAACAAGCCTTCTTAAACTGTCATATTTTAATTTAAATTAGATTATACCACTCACTAAAGGAGTTGCAGTTATCCTTTTATTAAAATTAATTAAACATAGTTTTGTTCAATTGTGTTTATCTATTGTGTGTCAGTATTTTTTTATGTGTTAGAACTGAACATTTAATGTTATCCAAACCATTGCTTATTTTATACTTTAGAATGACCATTTTTCAAGATGGATGAGGCCAGAAAGCTATAATAATGTATTTGTGATTTATTGAAGAAGCTACATTAAGGAGAAAAATATGTGGTCAATGTATAGCTGCATTGGTATGAAGCACTATAGATAAAGACATCTCTGGAAGGATTAGAATTCAAGGGGAATTATTTCAGTGGATGGAATGTATCGGACTGTCACACATTTTGTAACATAATGAGAGTAATTTTTAGAAAGAAACTTAGTGTCATAATTTAGTTTTCTAATAAAACATGATTTTATAATGGGTTGCAGTTTATTAGTTTATTCTTATTCTGAGATTAATTTCTTGGGTGCATTGTTGATGTAAATTACTTGGCTGAAAAAATGTTACTTATGACATTTAAAAAATTTTTTCATGATTTTTGTATTTGTCTTAAAGTTTGAGCACTGGAGTAATTAATAAAGTAATATTGTGAAAACTGGAAGTTGTATAAATGTGTTTGCTGCTTGCATTTGAGGATTTCCTGTATTCTCTAAGCTGCAATATGTGTGTGTGTGTGTGTATATATATATATATATATACACACACACATATATGTATATAGTACAGATGTATACTAGATATAGTTTGTTAATCATTGGAATTAGTCTGATGAATAAGACAGCTTTCTAATAAATTCTGTAAACACATCTATAACTGTAGATATTTGTACTTAAGTGAACATTATCACTGTTTCTGTGTGTACAAATAGGGGTGTTCTGTCTTGAAGAGAATGTGATCTTTCTCCTAGGGAAGCTGTCGTCATCTGAGCAAGAGGAGCCATTATGCTTCTTGTGTGTTTGTTTGTTATCTTGTTTTGTATTGGTTTATATCTTTTAATCTCTTCTTTTGGAATAATGTAAGTTTATATTACCTGAATTTTGCATCTTCTCTGGAATTTGCTGTTGCTACAGTTATGTGAGGGGGGGTTAGCATTCCTAATGTCATATGCATAGTAAAGCTTTTGGCCAGCTAGTATTGCTAATTTCTTACTAATTTGCTTCAAAACCTAGACAGCTGAGGTATGGGCAAATGATGTGATGTTAGAGAGGATAAGAGTACTAGTTTTTAATATGAGCTGTTAACTGCATGTGCACAGGTCAGTTAAAATTGTCCTGTTTGCTTTTGCATCTTTAATCCATGTACTAGAATGAACAATGCTTTTAAATGTGTTAGAATTATTAACTGTCACAATGAGCATGCTGGGCACTACAGTGTAAGCTCCCGTTTTCTGCGTGTTGTGATGTGTTGTTTGTTTTAAAGCAGTTCATACCAGAAAATCAACTTATTTCTCGGATTCACGCAGAATCATTTTTTTTTATGCAACATTTATTTCTTTTTAGTTTTATAAGTCAAATATAACAGTTTTTAATTGTTTCAAATTAACTTAAATTCAATATTTAAATGTCAATATGGTCCTCATAATATTCTCAGAGAGGATTCTAAATATGACTGGTTCCACTCCTAGTCCCAGACTTCGTTTGTGCAGGTATGTGCACAATCAATCCTTTATATCACTTAGCCAAGATTTCAAAGTTTAGCAGGCCGTGGGGGAGAGTATACCCACTGAATGCTCAAGGATGAGAACCTTTACAGATTTTGCAGATGGAGATGACAGGGAGGGTACTAGTGACTGATATTGGTAGAGAAATTGCTGGTTATGGTTTGGCACCAGCCTTGGATTTGTGATGCATATAGACTGGTATAGGTTTTTTTCGCGGTGCTCACAGAAGTTTAGCCTGGGTTGATCACCAGCAGTTAAAACAGCTCAATGTTCTGCCATTTCTCTTTCCAGGGTAGTGCTTCTGCTCTGTATCTACCAAGGTGTATGACAGTTCTTTTGGCATTAGGAAGTGGAGATGCTGAGAGTTGTGCAGAAAGGTGCCCATGTGCCACTGAATTTTACATATTCAAGAGATTGTTTATGCTTGGACACTGGGGCTGTTCCACAGCACTACTCAGATGGCAATTACACATCCCTGTGCTTTGCCTGGAAGATCTCTGAGCATTATCCTGCAAAATCTTATGCATTACTTCAGTTATTTCACTGCCCTAAACACGAATGTAACCACACCATCCATTGATGCACATCTTGATAATGATTTGTGAGTGCAAGCTTGCAGGAGATTTTGCACCTCCAGCTGGCCCATTGCAGGTGTCTGAAGTAAGTGTTTGACACTTGCTGAACTTGCCTACCCCTTGTTTCTTAGGGAATACACAAAGTAGCCTGTACTTGCTTCAAAAACTATGTTCAGCTGCTGAAGTGGGTTGAGAAGGGTAGTACCATATGCATTTGGCAGGCTGAAATTTATATTATGGTTTCTGCTAATGGGTCTTGGATGAAAAAAAATCCCAGGACTTGCTTTGCAAAAGCTGCAGAACTCTAAGGGTTTGTAGAAATGTTGAGAGATGCATGAAGCAGACAGCAAGGCTCTGTTAGCTAGCAGACAATGTCATACTCAATTATGCAATAGATGCAAAGCAGTTTATGAAGCTAAAGTGCCCACTTTTTTACCAGTATTCCACAGCATTTGGAGATCAGCGTTGGAAAACCATTCCTCATTCATATGAAATATTGCCCCAGGAATAGAAAGTATGAAGAGAGTTTGATAGGAAAAAATTTATTTTTATGAGATCTCTTTGGAAGGTGTTGGGATATTGGGATTGCAAGTGAATTGTGTAGCTGTACAAAGGAGACAGAATGCAAGGAACAAGCCATATCCAGAGTCTGTGCTTATTGTAAGAAATCATCTTGGTCACTGATGTGCCTACATCAGGTGTAGAAATGAGTTTGAAGTTCACAAGTGTTTTCCTGTTGGAAAACACTGTCTCAAGTTTTGTCTTAAGAAAGTCAGATCTCTTGTTTAAGTCCTGGATAAATATATTCCAGCACAATCAAGGACAAATACTACAAAAAAACCCCCCCAGAAATTCCGTGGACATGCTAAATATTATACATTTTGGGAGTCTGCAAGTAGGAGGTAGTTACAGGCTACAGGTCATCTTTCAGTCCTGAATGGTCTCTATCTTATCCTTTCACTTTTCATCCTGTATCTGCTATGTGAGATGCTGTGGATGGCTTTACAAGCATACTACTCAATCAGACCAATAACCTTGTTAATGTAGGTGCTTGTTGTCTTCCTATTAAGGGCATATTTCCAAATTAGATAGGCATTTTTTTAGATGCCACCTAAAAAGTGTGTTTGGGGAGCTCTTGAGATAGTAAGAACTGTTACCCCTTTTCCAGGGAACTGCAGATTGAAGGAGCTGTTTTCCTGGACAGTACTTAAGATATGTGTACAACGGTCTCTATCTAGAACAGGGTAAACTTACCCAGGTCCTAAAGAGGAGTACTACAGTTCAGTGCAGAAAAGATGCTTTTTTCATAGACTGCAATTTCTGATTTGTAGTACAGCAATCAGTAATAAACAGTGTTGTCTGATAGGTGTAAATGCCTGGAAGGAAAAGGGGAAATGTAGTTTTGTTTCAAAACACTGACCCATACATTTCTCTAACACAGACAGTATTTGTCATATACAATGTTAGCCTTAGTTGTTTTAGCTAAGTTCAGTGAAACCAAATTGCTGTTTCATTGACATGAGCTCTTGCCTGATAAAACTACTTAGGGATAGAAGAGAATGGGTGTCTTTCACAGTCTGAGAAAGAAGTCTGTAGGCTTGATGGATGTAAAAGTCATAGACACTTACTCATCAACATCTGTCTCTGTTGACATAATCCTATTTTATTGAAGACTTAGAAAGAATATGGGTGGGGAATTTGAATATCAAGCTTTGGTCTGCTTTACTACTAGATGGTGTATAAAATTCTCCATGTTGTGTTTGGATTACGTTGAAAACTGCTAGGAGAATGAGGCAGCGTGGAATAGGGAAATGTGGAAAATGACAAGATCTGATTGTAACAATGTATGAAACACAGAGTGGGCTGGTGCCAAAGGGTACTGGGGCAAAGACAAATGCAAACCATTCATACTCATTGAAAACAAAAGAAGTGTAAGAAGAACACTGTAAATGGATTAATCTGTGTAGTTATATAAACCTTCAAATCTGCTGGTGGGAGCAAATTGCTGTGGCCATACCTAATGATAGTGATCTCAGACTCTGGTGTTCAAATTCTCTGTGACTGGCTTCAGGTCTTGAAAAGCCTATATGACATTGTCCATCCTACTGGTGTAGTATGATTCATCTTTTAGTAGGGTGATTACTCCTCTGGCCTCAGCTTTGTTATTGTTGCTTTTTATGTTCTTCTGCATGAAGTTGAGAATTACTGCTTTAACCTCACACAAATTCTGGTGTAAGGTTCTCCGTCTAAATTTATTGAGATGATATTTTGAGAATATTTTGCTATGATCTGAGCAGTACCGACCTCAAAATATGACAGTCAGTGTGGTGTTGTAGTAGTGTAAACTTTCCTTGTGGGGATAGTACAGGAAAGTGTTACTTCAAACATTGGGATATGCTCACAGGATTGGAGGGTCGGTTGTGGGACTGTCTGTCTGTGGAAAGGCTTTAGGGTGGTATTCTAGATAATGCAGGTAAGCTAAAGGGAGATGTAAATACCAGTGGTATTGTCTTCTGGTGATCAGCTCCTGACCTTAATTGGGCACTAAAATAAATAAAGGTGAACCAGCTATTCACAGGGAATGGTAACATCTGGGAGAAATTGACCATGTGTCATTAAATGAATAAGAAGAGGAAGAAAAGCTCCTCTATTAGTAATTAAAAGCCGTTGGATTGAATCTAGAGGAGTGAAGCAGACAAACAATCACAGTCAAGTGAAAAAAAAAAAAAAAAAGACAGTTGTGATATTGTCCCAGAATCTCAAAAGAGGTCAGACTCTGGATTAGCTGATGTACTGGCAGCTACTTTCAGACAACTTTATTCTCCAGTCCCATGATCCAGACCTCTAGGGGGATTTGCCATTACTCACATTCATTCATTTATTGACTGGTGTGTTTTATTTTGAACAGTTGTAATAGCCAGTCAGGAATGCTTTGGTATTTTTATTATCCTCTTATGCAAATATATTTGGTTTCTGTGGCGTAAGTGATAAAGCCTTGCAACCGTTTCAGGTTTATCTTAGTGACATAAGACTAAATAAACAAGTTATTAGCTGTTGGTTGCAAAGTTAAATGAAAACTGATTTGGTAAGAAAAATATTTAGGTTAATGGGGTGTGTAAAAGGTCTTACTGATTTACAACTGTACCGCAACACTTGAAAGAAGGTAAGAATAATAAATAAATTAGCTGCTTATAAAAGGATTTTCTGATTGAATGCTGTATCCCAGCAACTGAAAAAATGTGATTGCATTGTCAGTATGACCATTGCATATAATTATTGTAAGCATTTTACTCTTCTTTTGGTGAGAAATTCTTTTAGCTTTTTTGCATTATTTTTTGTCCTTCAAAAAGGTGTCCAAACAGGGGGTTCCTTAAAAAGAAAGTGTTTGTTTTTCCCATGAAAGGTGTTTGGGGTTTTTTTTTGTTTGGTTGTTTTTTGGGTGGGTTTTTTTTGTTTGGTTGGTTTGGTTTTGATGTTTGGGGTTTTTTTTTTGTTTTGTTGGGTTTGGGTTTTTTTTGCTTTGTTGGGGCCGTTTTGGGTGGGCAGTTACTTTTGGTTTTATTTTTTTGATGGGAGGGAACAGTTACTTCATGTTTAGTACCTCTTGTAATATATATGAGAAAGTCCAGACATTCTTCATATTGGTCTTATTATTAGTGTTGGAAATAAATCTTTGTTTTAAATTCTGCTTTTTTTTTCTGTTGAGAAAACTTTAGTATACTGTCTTTTATAGTTTATTACTGCAGTGTTATCTACTGATTTACTTCAAAATGTCAGATTAAGAGTTGATTAAAGTGGCAAACTACTTCATCACATGTATGTTATCCATTTGGCACGTTCAGTGGAAAAAGTAGAACTGTAGTGCTTACGAAAATTTTTTAAAAGTAGGCAAGGCTTAAGCTTCAATAATCAAAGTAGTCCTTAGAAGAATTCTGATTCTTTATAATAATGTATTTAGAATCGGGTAGGTAAAACATTACTACCAGGTGTATTTGAATGACTGATCTTGTTCTTTTCCTTGAGAAGTTCTGGGGTTTTGAGTGTACTCTGACAAGAAATCATAGGAATTTGTATATCTTAATGTTTAGTTTTTTAATGGGTTATTATGACCTATTTGTTCATATTTCCTGAATGAATTGCAAATGAAGGGTAGGTGTTTTGAAGCTGCCTGAGAGAGATGGATGTTTAACTCTTGGCAGAAACTAATAAGAGATAACGTAGGTACTTTGGAATCTTTTTATGTACAAAGAAAAGGAGATAATGTAGGTACTTTGGAAGCTTTTTATGTACAAAGAAATAATTTTGGAAGTCTTGTAGCAAATTGTGCTGCCCCCTGCCTTGTTCTCAGACTGGAAACTATTATTTCTCTGCCTGAAGTCACATTGCCTGTAATCTTAAGTGTTTTAATTGCACTGATAGAGATTACAGTCCATGCCAGGTTGCTTGAGGAGAAACAAATAGCTGTAAAGCTACGTGCTAGCTCTTTGCATCTTATGTGCATAGGCAAAACAGTGCTTGTAGAAATGCTATGTTTTTTTTTAATTTGGCAGGCAGAGTTACGAGCAGCTGTGTTTTTGGCATTAGAAGAACAAGAGAAAGTGGAGGTAAGAGAACCTTAAAAAATAAATCAGAAAGAAAAAATATCCTTCATGTGGAATTAAGTATAATAGCTTTAATACTTTCTGTTTGTGAAATGTAGCAAGATAAAAAGATGTATTTCTGCATAAGAACACGATGCATTAAGAACACAAAACAGGACTATCAGGGTGTTTCCTGATGTTTAAAACCAGGAATTGTTAAATAGCCTTTTGATATTATAATTTTAAGTGTCTGTCTCAGCTGGGTTTATATGGCTTCTGTCCAGTTGACCAGAATAACAAAAATATTTTCTCCATCAAATACATCTTCTAAGAAAGATACCTACTTGACTGATCGAGATTTTGTCAAATCAGAATAATGTCTTTTGAAATTGAAAATATTATACTGGGGTTTTTTGACAAGTGCATTGTGAAAGCAGTTTAATGCAGTAAAATGCCAAGTGTGCTAATGCTTATGGTATTTCCCATAAGGATGTTGTAGACTTGCTTCAGGGTAATTTGCTTTAACACTTAAGGATGAACTCTTAATTAAGAGATGGACTATGTACTGATACTTTGGCAATATAATAGTATTAAGGGAATGGGATACTATCATGATTGCATAACAGTACTGCTGTGGTATAGAGATACCAGTTTTGTGACCTCTTCTACTGCCAGCTTTGCTCTGTCATTGTATTTTCTAGAACTGGGGAGTAGAGAATGCTGTATGTCCAGCCTCTCTGCTTCAAAAGGAGAGGAGTGAAAAACTGTTTTATTCCTCTACTGGTTCAGTGGTTGTGCTTTTTCTGGGAAAATGCTTAACTGAAACAGACAATATTGGGATGTTAGTAAGGAGGGGAAGTAGGTATTCTATGATATGCGATTCCATATTCTAGAAATTTAACAAAAGATCATTGAGGAAGGCATGATGGAAGGGTGATATGGAAGAACAGTACCATCTCTTTATGGGAAGCTTCAGCATATTAGCACCCAGAGAACAACCTCCCACGCTACCTGGAGAGTTTTGCTGCAGTACATTTCAGCTCACCATTTCTCAAAAAGCTTACATGTATCATGATATTTTAAATTTATACTGTAGACACTGGTGATACATTAATACTTAACACTACTCTGAATTCTTAAATATTAAGCAAGATTTCCTTTTTTCAGGTAGCACTTTCTTCTGTGTTAGCATTTGCAACTGTAGTGATAAATACCTATAACTGATCCTTTTCTTACCCAGGATATTGATTCCATCTTAAAAATGGCATTTAGAATTTGTTTTGAAAAATCCCAGAACGATTTTGACAAACCCAGACATGGCATATTGATTTATTTCTGTTTAAAAACTGAAGAGGGCAAATCTAACAAGGGAGAAAAAAATATTTTCATTATTTCTTTGAAGGTCTTTTAATTAATAGAAGATTAGTATTGATTTGTGTACTAGTAATTAGTGTGGTCCACACTTCATCTGGAAGATTTGTAAATTTCCATTTTTTTTTGTAAAAGGATGGACTGAATTGCCTTAAACTTTGCACTATATTAGAGGAGCAGCTTGGGAAGTTAGCTACTTAGCTTACCTCTTCAGTCATTAGATTAAAAAAAAAAAATCAGTATGCTATCAAGAATTTGGTGAAATTACTTTAGCTCCGAAACAAATTTAATTTGCCTAAATAAATTTATTGCTACGTAGCTTTTACTTGTAGTTGTAGAATTAATACAAAGGTAGATTTTTAAGAAGTGAATTACATAGGCAGGGCATCATTGCAGAGCAGAGTAGACCAAAACACTATCTTGCTGTGGTTTTCAGTTTCTTGCTAGCATGTAGATGACATTAATTACTGTTTGGTTTTTGCTTTTTGACAGAATAAAGCACCTCTGGTAAATGAAAGCTTGAAAAGTTTTTTAGGTACAAAGGATGGTAAGTTCTTTGTTCAGTATATACTTCTCAAGGTAATAAAAAGAGGAGACAAAGGATTAAATCTTTGAATCTTATTAACAGTACAGTCTCCATGAAATTAAGTATGCTTTTGTTTCTTTCAGGTGTCCTAATTACTACTCATTCAGAATAGAATTAAGTCTATAGTTTTTAAAGTTAATATCGCTGAAGTTGCAATAAAAGCCTTAGTTTTTGACTAAGGCGATTAATGCATTGAAATTAATATTTCATGATGACTTACGGTTGTGCTACCTCAGAGACATTCTAGACCAATAGAAAGAGTAACCAGTGAAAACTAAGAGTAGAGGTCCAGGAGTGAATGGACATATATGACAAATGTCAAAGCAATGTTTTTAAAACAGCTGAATAGTTTAAAAAAATATGCTGCACATGAATTTTGTAAGCAATCTGTATGCTCTTGCAGTATTACTGGCTAAAATGATTTTGATACAACATCCGAGTTCGAAATTAGAGAGTTGGTATACAAACTTGCTATGAGGTGGTAGTTTGCTCAATGTCTAAACTATGTCCATACTGGAGCCATGTGTGCTGGTGTTAATGTTAAATCTTTGACACAAGATATTTTTATAACTGGTGTATTTTAAGTCTTCTCATTTTCTTTTTAGGTCGCTTGGTAGCAGGTCTTGTTGCAGAATTTCTACGATTTTTCAATCTTGATTTTACTTTAGCTGTTTTTCAGCCTGAATCAAGCACAGTAAGATATACTGGTTTTGTTTGTATGCTATGCTCACTGTTTGAAGTGCATGGCAATGAATGCAGAAGCTATGGCAGATTTGTTTAAACCACTTACTTGTGTCTATTAAAAATAATTTTTTTAATGCTTTGTCTGTAAAAGGTACCTAGTGTCATAAAGACACATTTTTCAGGAAAGTGGGCTAATATGACTATTTCTTTTTATCAAAATCAATGCTAGATAATAATTTAATTTTCAATTAACAAGCTGATAATTTTTGTGGGATCATACAATAGTATACAAATCCTGCATACTCCTGCAACATTTTGCCACTAACTTTACTATGTCATAATATTAAGTTGGTATTGTTACATGAAAATTAAAATAATGTCAGTCATCTACTTTGAGAGAAATTTCAGTGACACAAAGGACTTAGTGCAGATATACTTGACAAAAAGTGATTGAATAGAATAGTTCAGTGAGGAGGGAAACACAGTGATCACATGGCACAACTGATTGCTTTAAGGCTTTAGATACTGAATTAGAGGGTTTTCATCATGTTTGTCCCTTTGTCTCTTTTTATGATATAAAGGTTTTAATAACAATTTTGGGTTTAAAGCAGTTTCATTTCATGGCAGAATTTTTCATTACGTCTCAAGTACTTTTTTTTTCTTGAAGTCAGTTTAAATATTTAATATTATAAAAATCCAGTTTTTTCAAATCGATCAATTAGTTGACTTCTATTTCTCAGAACTTCATGTTTCTTTTTAGGGGCTTATTCAAAGAAAATCCCATACAACTGTGTTCTTTGCCAAATATCCTTAGCTAAATTAGCTGATTTATTACCAGAACACATCTGTACAAAGATTCATGTTCATGCTACCAAATAGAAACAAAACCAGCCACGCTTTGTGTTGTGTTGCCGCTCACTCTGGGGAGCAATGCTTCATTTGCATTGTAAAGGCATCTCATACTCTTCGAAACACCCCCTTCTGTTTTCCAATAAGTGTGTCCATTTCACCTATTGCAGTGCATAAAGGAAATTTGGCCAAAGTTAAGTAAGCTGGCCAAGACTGCTGTGTATAGTGCTGAGAGGTTTGACTTTGTCTTTCTCTACTAGCTCCTGGCTCTGAGCAGTTTCTTGTACTGTCTCTTTAATCACTGTTTCAGTGTGTTTCACTAGTGGTGGCTCACTTCAGTATTTGCTTGACCAGTGTTCTGATAGGAAGTGTCACTATATGATCATAAGAGATAAGATAAACTGGTGCCCTTTGCAGTTTTGCCATCTGGGGTTGTGCTAACCAACCTGGGTTTGCTGTAGCGTTCTGCTTCTCCTATAGTGTGAAGTTGAGTTTGAGAAAGTGTTGTTGGGGTTTTTTGGATGATACCAAATTGCTTTCGTCCCTTTTTCTGTCCAAACCCCTGTTGTTTTTAAAGTGGAACAGGGACCGAAAGTAAGTGTTGACCTATGCAAATGTAGTTCCATATGCACAGGAATGGCAACTCCCCATCATCCATGAATTTGCTGGAACCAGTGGCTGGGTGTCATTGGATCCACTCTTAAATGTAATAGGCTAAAGTAACTTGGCCATATAAATTCTTAAATCCCAAAGTGTGCTAATGATGACTTCTTGCATATTTAAAACAACTTTGCATGATCTGTGACAAGTTCAGGTACAGATCAGAAGTAAATTATGCAATAGATGGTATCTAAAAGAGGTGTAGATGTGGCTCTTAGGGACATGGTGTAGTGGTGGACTTGATGATCTTAAGGGTCTTTTCCAACCTGAGTGATTCTATGATTTTATTACTTTAGTCCACAAGGAACAAGAAGTCATAAATAATCACTGTTTAGTCAAAATAGAGCTGTGTTAAATAAGACTTTTTTATATTACAAGATACATATTTTGTTTTCTGACAGTTATTTCTGTGTTGTGATTCTTTTTTTCTATTGTCCCCCAGCTAAATGGCCTTGATGGTCGAGAAAACTTAGCCCGAGATTTGGGAATTACAGAAGCAGAAGGTACTGTGGGTGGTCCCCTGTTGTTGGAGGTTGTTAGGAAGTGTCAGCAGAAAAAGATTCCAGGTGGTGGAGAAGTAAGTAATATTAACTTGGAATGTCTTTCTTTATAATTCTTTATTCATTTTTTTTCAGTGATGAAAAATAAACTGAAATTACAAACACTTGGCTATTGTTGTACTATTATAGTGTTTCAGGTCTTTATTATATTATGCCTTCAACTTATCAGAGAGATAAGAGATAACTTTATGATTATTACTTTTAATACCACCCTAGGGCTCTTTATTAACATTCTGCTACAACATAGTAGCACGGAGTGAATGTAGATAAATGACACATAACACTGTGTCACTTATTTTCTAATTTCTGGTGTGGTTTAATAACACTGTTATCTGTACCTGTTTTCCTTGGCATACTTCTAATTTTAATATGACCTGAAAAGACTCAAATGAGTTTTGTCAAAAGCCTTAAAGGTCTTCTGAAAACATATGTACTTAAAATTAAATATATCAAAGTATTGAACTGCTTCAAGGCAATGACAGTAGTATTTGAATGGAATAGATAATTAATATGTTGATTAAATGAATTAAACCCAACCAATAGCATTTGATTGTGACTTGAAAGAAAGTTCTCTACACCCAGGATGCATTCAGTGTTCAAAAGAAAGCTTAAGTTCAGAAGGAGTTGTCATAGACTTCTTAATAGCAATTTTCTGTCACACAGAAGGGGGGTTTCCTTGAGCCCTTGGTGTTTGATCAGTCTGGGAATGCCCCAGGAAAGCCAAGACCCTTGTGCCTGGCCAGTCTGTCCGTGTCCTGTTATGGGGACTCCAGTGAGCAGTCCACTGCATGGTAGGCTGTTCAGCTGACTTGCAGAGGCACACGTGCTGGCACTGTATTGGAGTCAAATCCCTTAGGACAATTTAGAAAGGGAGAGCCCCTCCTGGATCTCCTCACTCAGCTGAGCATGGTCTGTGCTGCTGGCAGCTGGTAGGAAGGACTTGTGCTGAATAGTTTACGGAGTAACACACTTGACTGGTAATCACACTGATAAGAGAAAATTGTGACAGGCTGAGGTGTGAAGATTGTCAGTGATAACAACAGACTGAAAAAATGTATTTAAAGCAATATACAGACAAGCTCTAACCACCAATAAAAGCTAGCTCAAGATAATTGCTCAGCATGCATCGAATATGGTCCTTACCCAAAGGGCACCCCAGTAGTGGAGAAGACAGGTTCAGCTTGTCAGCTGATCCCAGAAGTTATGATGGAATCTTCCATAACTTCTCCCTGTTCTTAACTTTTATACTATTTCTTTACGTTTAGTTGGAGCTTGAGTGACTGGTAGTCATACACACTTTTGTTAATGAATGGTGTAAAATTCTCTTGCTTCACTCTTTAAGAACAGTCAGTAAAATACAGAGCGCATGCTCAGTGAGGGGTGGTTGTACCTTGGAGGTGGGTAACTTTGGGATGGAGGTGTGCGTTGTTTCATTATCATCTGAGTAGAGTGAGTTTGCCACAGTTGCTGGTTCACAGCAGCAAGACAAGGTCTCCATCTGCCTTGGCTGACAGCTGCTCTGTGGTTTGCCAGTTACATGGTACCATCAAGTTGTTGTCCTTGCAAGGATTACTGCAGAGCCTGGATGCAGAGTCTTCACTCTGCTCCACCCTGTTTTATCCCTCTTAGAGTGTGCTTGGGGATGTGGGCTACCTGCTGTGTGGAATCATCGTGGAATGTATTTCATGCAGGCCAGCTACGTTCCATCCAGGAAGTAGCAGCTGCATTTCATCCTGTGATTTCCATACTGTGTGTAACTACAACTTCCCAGTTTTCTCTAGTTCTTCTGTCAGTTGTCTTCCCACACATGGTGTCAGGGTTTGCAAACTGTGGGAGTGCAGATGGTAGCCTTGTTTCTTGTTGGATGCAATTATCATAGAATCAGAGAATCACTGAGGTTGAAAGAGACCTTTAAGATCATCCAGTCCAAGCATCAGCATAGCACCATCACTGTAACCCCTAACCCACAGCACCCAGCACCAGATCCAGATGCTTCTTGAACACCTCCAAGGATGGTGACTCCACCACCCCTCTGGGCAACCTATTCCAGTGCCTGACCACTGTAACAATGAAACATTTTTTTTTCTAATACCTGATCTGAATTTCCCCTGTCTCATCTTAAGGCCATTTCCTCTACACCTCTCACTGCAGGCATGGTAGAAGACACTGGTCCCCACCTCACTACAACCGTCCTGAGCCTCCTCTTGTTTATACTAACTCCCTCAACCGTTCCTCTTAGGACATGTTTCCTATCTCCTTCAGGAGCCTTGTTGCCCTTCTCTGGACGTGCTCCAGCACCTCAATATCTTTTCTAGTGTGAGGGGCCCAAAACTGAACGCAGTAGTTGAGATGCGACCTCACCAGTGCCAGTTATTACAAAATTAAATATATATTTTTAATAAGGGCTTATTTGAAACTTCTTAGGTGGCTCCAGTTCTAAGTGACAGCCAGTGCCCCACATCAAAATCATCTGATGGACGGTCAAGTGCACACTCTATACCAAATAAGGTAAGATTATATATAATGAAAAGCTTTGTAACATACATGAGATGAGTAAAAGAGATAACTCCTATGAAACTGCAGATATGACAGCAGTCATGTAAATGATCTGCAATTTGAAAGTATTTGTTCCACTTCAGCAAAACTTTCATATATGTGATTCCAAGCAAAGACTAGCTGTTGTGCTTATACTTTGACATAGTAGCAGTTTGTTCCCTCAGGGCCCAGAACAGAAAAGTAGCTGTAGCTTCCCATTTATTGTAGTCAGGCTATTAAGCTCATAATTTTCAAAAACAATTCTGTTCCTCTAGGATAGGAAATTAAAGTCTTTTTATTACTACTACTTACAGGTTTAAGTACTTTTTCCTGCCCTCAAAAACTGAGCTATTTCCAGCAATTGAATGTTATTCTGTGACTGAGATAAAATAACCTTGGTGTGAAAAAGACCTACCAAGGTGATTTTAACTTTCATGGCCTTTAGTTTGAAAATTTTGCTTCAGCCTTCCAAATGAAAGTTAATGACTGATAAAAAAAGTACTTCAGACAGTACAACCTACATATTGGCTGTCTGGATTAAATAATACTTTTTGTTTTGTTTCAAAACTGTGCTGCTATTAGTTTGTAGAAAGGAAGCTAATGTAATAAATCTTTTACTGGCTTAATTTTAGTAAGTCTAGGAGAAAGTAAAAGTATCAGTACTCCTTGCTAGGTGGTAATAGAAAAACATTTTTCTTTCACTGCACCTTGATTATCTAGGTAAATTAGAGTATTGTTCTTTGGGCCAAAAAGCCATGCTAAGTTACAGCTTGAGTTGTATGACTTGATGTTAAAGGTTGCACATGGAATTGTCCTTACATTGTAGACTGTAGGTGTGAGCCATAAGCATTAGAAAAAGACTAAAAGTTATGTACTTTTAAAATCTCACTATTGTCAGTTTTGGTTTTAGTATTTGAAGAGAGAATATATCAGTAACTGCAGTTTTCTTATGCTTATTACTTTAAGACCTGATACTATACTGCAGAGATTACCATTTAATATGGAACTTAGAGTAATTTTCATGGGTTTAAATTGATTTCTTTTGAAGGCAATGGCTGTAACTAGGAACCTTTGTTTGTTGATGTGTTGTGAAATAACATGAATAAAGCATAAGAATCAGTCTGTCTATAGATTTCTTTATTTGATAACCAGGATACTTTTAAATGGTTTGCTTTTATAATAGAAGTGATGTAGATAGCATAGCAATGCACAGGATGGAACAAAAGATTTTAATGGCAGCAACAATAAAGAACACTTTCTAAAGTAATGAAACAACTTTTTTCTGGTGTGATCCTTGATGATGCTAATAAACTTATTAGTACTTCTCAGGAATTTGAGGTAATATTTTAAAAAGTGATGCTAGGTGTATGTAATGTGTTGGGCATTTATGTATACACTTAGAGTATTATGTGACATGAGTACTTACTCCATTCTTTGTCTTTCAAGGCTGCTGACAAGATTCAGAGTGATACAAGTGTCTCATCAGGGGAAGCAAGCAAAAGAAGTATTCATTTTCTGCCTAATGAAGCAAAACTAGATCCTCAACTAGAAAACAAAGACTTGAATACCAAAGAAAAAAGTGATCCAGTTATGGATGAAGATGATGTAGAGGGAGATTCTTTCTTTGATGACCCTATACCCAAACCAGAAAGAACTTATGGCTGGTAGGTAACATAGATGTTCTACTTAATATGTGGTTTATTTTATCTTCTGTATGCTTGCAGGCCTTTGAGAGCTATTTGTTACTTGATTATTTGCAATTGTGTTTAGATCTGTAACATTTTGTTTCTGAAGTATTCATTTCTCTGATTCTGTTCTATTCTATGCACAGTGTCCTCTGGGATCTCTTGGATGTAATATGAGTAGAGAAACCTGTGTCACTTTAAGGTGCATCATTTAGGGTATCTAATATCCTCAGCCTGTTTCTTGGGTGGAGTGAACATGTATGAGGCACAGACATCAGCATTTCTTCTTGCAACAGAGCTGCAGAGGTGATCTATACTAAAGGAAGTGGACAGTGACAGGAATAGTGCATTAAATACTTGTACGGCTTTGTAAGGAATACAAAAACCACTTTAAACTGGCTTCATAGGCTGCAATAATAAGGAAGTTTTCTTACAGATGAGGGTTTCCTCTTCACGTTGCAACACCTTTTGTGTGCAGTTCTGTGTTTTCAGTGACTTCTGTGTATGTCAATTTTGCAGATGCATCCAAAGCACGTGTTTTATTGTTCATCTGTGGAATCTGATGACTGAAAAATGCCATTTGAAACAAGAACTAGTGACTGAACTGTGCAGCAGCTTTGTTACAAAACTGAAAAACCTATCTTTGTGTTACCATGTTGAGTTACCTTGAAGCTTAGCTTAGATAGCACTATATTGAGAAATGCTGCAGGATCACTTCATGGTGTTCTTTTGCTGTGCTCAAGTAATAGAGAATTGCTCCAGCTTAGCAGACATTAAGAAGAGGTTGCAGAATCATTTGTAAGTCAATACAATTAGTATTTTGTAGCACATAGTGTTATTGTGATGCAGCTATTACAGTAATACCCCATAATAAGGCTTGCTGAATATGTTAACAACAAATGAGCTAGAATCTATTTGTAGCTGAGCTGTGTGTGCTGAATCGTTCATTTTTACCTTCCTGGCAACTCTTCTAGAGGGCAAAAAACCCCACATTTTCAGGTGGAATTCCCTTTGTGGTATGTTGTGCTGGCGTACTCAAGTCCCAAGGGGTAAGTAAATAGGAGAGCTGCCAGCACTGCTTTCTTTGCAAAAAGGTAATTTCCTTATTGAAATCTTGCCTGTTCCTTTAAGATGGTTTCAGTGGAGAGAAAAGGAGCAAGGAGTTGCTAATGACAGTGTGAGAGATGATCGAGGGTCTCTAGGTCTCTGACCCATTGTTAAAAATTTTGAAGCATTTTAATGTGTGATGTTACGCATGATATTTTGGTGGTCTAGATATAATGAATGATTCAAATTATGTCCATTATTAATAGGAATAGAATCAAAATAGTAAACAGTTCTGGCAATACTAAATGTGAAAATCTTGGTCTCTTTTAATTTGCATTTCTTCATCCTCTGCTTGTAAATAGAATTCGAACCAGGTAGTGGGCAAAGGAACTTTAACATGCAATGAGTTCTGTGTTCCTATAACCGAGAGGTTTTCATTCTGTGAACTGACTGCTCTTAGAATTAATAGCTTCATCAGACGTAATCTCTTTTAGATGTAAAACAAACTAAAGTACTGATTTATATCTGAATCTTTTTTCTTTTGGCTGCATTTACATGTGGGAATGATGAAAGGTCCCTAGACATAAATAGTGATGCTGATGATGGTACTCTGTCTGTGAGAGAAGACAGGCAGAAGTCTTTGCATGGGTGAGAATGTGACTTTCTCAGTGAATGTTGTGGTTGACACTTGTGCCAGTGAACTGCCTACTGCTTTTAAGGTTGCAGTGTGAATAGTCCTTTTCCCTTTCTCTTTTTTGCTGTAATACCGCTTTTCTAGTTTTATGACAATTTGATAACAGAAAATAAAATAATTATGCATATTTTACAGCTCTGTGGAGTACTTATTTATTTGGTTTTTTACAGGAAAACTGAGGCTAATAAAGGAGGAGGTCTAGCATCCCTTTCTGATGCACCACCTCTGAAAAGTGGGTTAAGCTCCCTGACTGGTGCACCTTTGCTAAAGGAGTCTGATAGTAAGTTTTCATATGTTTTTGTGGTTTGATGATTGTAGAAGGTATTTCTGTAATGAAATGAATAAGCTATACGTTCAGATGGAAATATTGAGTATGTGGCCCCCTTCTGGTTGTAATGTGCTTTACAGTAGTGCTTTCTTAGTGAGCAATGGCGCTGGTTTGGATATATTGTGCTACCACTGGGGCATTTTATGCTTTGGAGCATGAAATACTTATCTACATCCCTTTTTTTTGTGTGTATATAAAGCAGTGTATAATTCTACTGCTCAGTTTTAAACTGAAATTGGCTTACTCCTTTGTATCATCTTAAGTTATTTGTATCAGTTCTTTAGAGGTATTTGCTTTCATGTTGTAAATCCCTGAGTAGTGGGAGATTATCCCTGTTTACTCCTCAAGTTTTTGAATGTTATCAGAGTTCAACTCTGAAAATTTAATATGATACTGCTATACTATACTATAAAAGTACGTAAGGCTGTTATAAAAGAATAATTGTTACAAATGTTTGGTTGGTGTGTGTAAGTGGGATCTTATTGAAGAGTCACAAGTCAAATTTCAGATATAAGTGCTTTTGTTTACAGATTTGGATAGAAACTCTGTTTTGAAAGACCTGCGGTTGGTGAATGCAAAGCTGGGATCACTAGAATTAGGCAAGTAACTGCTAAACATGAGGAAGCTCTGATATTTTTGGTTGGCCAGAACTGATAAATTCTGGCCCAGCTTCTTAAAGGAATCTGAGAAACTCAAATACACATATTGAACTAAAATCTTCAGCTTTAACTTATGTCATTCTAGTTAACATATATTGTGAAGCTTAATGTAGTTAAGAGCAAGATGTGATCTAAAGAAATACAGAAAAGTGAAAACTGGTGTCTTATGGATTAATATTTTACACATGGAGCAAAAATTTGATTCATTCTGTACATGCATTTACTAGTATCAAGTGATGAATTTTGTTCTTGAGGTTTCTACAAAAAGAGCAGGTTTGTATTTTTGGTAAAAATAGCCCAATAAGTATTACTGCTTTTCAGTGGCATGTTTATTTGCCTTCCACACCTTTGAAAGTTGCCTTGCTTTTGGTGCAATAAGAAGAAGGTGTGAAGGAAGAATTCTCTCAAGATATAGCTGCCAAGTATTTAAGTTTTGTATTCAGCAATGCAGCTAACGTCCTGAAAACATATGTTCAGTTTTGAAACCGTTTATGTTAATAATACTGAGATTAATTGATGACAAAAGATAACTTGTCCTTCTAATCTGCATAAGTAATTTAATCTACTCCCACTTTTTCTGGTCATCAAACCATGTATTTTAGTGCAGGAATAGATGGGGTTTTTTGTGTTTCCTGAAGAGAAAACTTGTTTGATTAATAGCTTTTAAACCTTATTTAGGAAATGGAGATGATGATGAATATGCTGATGACTTCAACAGGTAAGAGAAGGATGATACCCAGTAGGATAGTATTTTATGCACTATAAGCATATGCACTAGCATATTTGAATTATTTCATAATATGTCAGACAGTCACTATCACTGGAATCTCTCAGTATTTCTGAACTGCTTTAAGCTTCAGTTTGCTATTTTAATACATTTACTTACAAGTTAAAAAAACAACCAAGCCAGGTCCCTTTTTGTATAGGGATAATGAATTCCTGAAAAACCTACTGCTAACTCTCGGATGATACTATTTTTTTTTGTGGAGGGGGTTTGAGGTTTATTTCTTTTTTTCTGAACCATGCACTTAATAATGTTTTAGCAATTAATGCAATTATAATAAAATCTGGAAAATAAAGCATCATGAGTAGTCAGTAATAAATATTTAATAGCCTTATGCTTATGATGTGGAGGTATTGGTGTTGTAAACTGCATGATCAAGGCCTAAGTATTTCTCAGTATTTACTATGGCTTCATATAGGCAGGAAGCCTTTAGTTGTTATGGGCTTTTAAGTAACTTCACATCTAACTTGCTAGGAAGTGAAATTCCAATCAAATGTCAGGTATGAAGTAAATATCATACGTGGATGTTTGATAAGGAAGTCTTATTTCTGTGCTTATGGTTTTCTTTCTTCTTAGTACAAGTCATCGCTCAGAAAAAAGCGACATCAGTATCGGTGAAGAAATAGATGAACTTTCCGTGGGAACAGAAGAGTCAAATGCCAGTGATAAAGTATGATTATTTTAAAATTGTTGTTCTTTTTATTCTTCTGATCTTATCTTGACTTGGTTTCCAGCCTTCTGTGAAGTAATGTGCCATTATCCTAAGTTCCTAGGTTATATGTTAAGGTTGCATTATTTGTTATGTTCTGTGTTTTACACTTAGTATCTGTGCTAAGTTAGATGCTATACTGATTTTAAAAATCCCAACAAAACACAAACCCTGCAACAATTGTTCAGTAGTACAATTCACTGTGCCTTTCTAGGTGTGTAAAAAGTATTTGAAACTGGTTCATGCCCAACATATAAAGGTTTACCGCAGTATCTCAAGATCTGTCTGAATACCTCCCAAAGGATTGAGTAATCTCACTGAAAGCTTGAGGCCAAAAGGTATATGAAAGCATATGAAGGAATACATGACATAATACTTACTGTTTGTGTGATTTCTGAGTTTGCAATTTTATTTATTTTCCAGCTCGAAAGCATCACACAAGACCTTACCATTTCTCAGTTAAGCGACGTTGCAGATTATCTAGAAGATGTGGCGTAGAATTGGACAGCAAAAATCTTTCATTGTGCTCGACTAGAAGACTGCTGTGGACTATTAATTTCAGACAATCACCTTTTGCTGGAATGTCCACTCTATTTGTGCCTTGTGTTTCAAAAAGACTGTAGGTGAAGAAGGTTTTTAAATACTCTTAACAAGAACTAAATGAAACAGTGTGTTCCCATTTGAGTCTGATATCAGAATTACTTTCTTCATTTGGCTCAGCCAAACCTTTCACAGCAGGAGGTGGATTTTCCAAGCAGAATGTCCATTGCTGGCAGTGGACATAATAAAAACCAATTGACAAGAGAACATCGAGAAAGAGGCATGTGGCAACTTGCACTGTTATTTTAACAGTCAGATTTTTTTTTTAAAGATAACCAAAGCAAGAACCTTCAAAGGTAGTGGTTCAACTCACACTTCTTTTAACACAATCTTGTCAAGTCAGCATGTAGTACATATTTATGGTAACTCTAGCCACAATACCTAATTCCTCCAGACTTACTTGAAACAGCTGTTTTACAGACTCTTCTGAAAGTTGGACTTTACCTTTTTTAAAGGCATATTAAACTGAGAGTATCTAAACTCTTAAATCTAAATTTAGCTGTATTTAGGAGCTAAATTTAGCACTAGTCTTAACTCAGAATATTCTTGTTTCAATATGTTTGTCAGACCATTGAAGTTAAGACCTAAGCTGTTTTTATATATGATAAATTCATCAATGTTATCTGTTGTTAAATCACGAAAAGTAATTTTGTAAGGATTCACAAATCAGTAACTAAATCTCATGGGGTTTTGTTAAGTTTTTAACAGTGTGTAATACTTAGTGGAGCTTTTATTATTGAGGGCTCTTCATGTGCTGTAAGATCACTTTCATTCTTGAAAATATTTTAAGTAAAAATGGGCGCCAAAAAATGAAACTACTAAACTTCTGCTTTTCAAATTCTGACTGCTGTACAAAGTTAAATGCAAATATTTTAAAATACCGTACTGAAGACATTATGGACACTAAGTTCTAGCTAAGAGCAAATTCTTGTATTTTCATGATACTCTTGTGGAAGAGGGTCAGTCATGGAAAGGTTGAACAGTTCTTTAATGATGCTGTTGCAAGTGGCGCTGCTATAATGTGGAGGTCATGGACATTTGTAATACTGAAACAAAACTTCAAAATGTGCACTTTCTGAACATTGTGAACACATCTGGAAAATAGACATGTAAGTGAATATAAATAATTTAACTTTTTTTCTTTTTTTAGACTTTGTAGTTTTCTTGTTCAGGAACACTGTTGGCCTGTTGTCAGTAGTCACCACAGTGGAAGTAGCATGCTAAACTAAAGCCATTGGTTAAGCATATAAAGCTGCTACTGGCACTGGAAGATGACTTAAATATTTTTTTGCACTGGGCCAGCAGGCCTGGAGCAGTGCTGGGAAGTTAGGCTTGTACATTACATAAATGATTTGAGAGGAGACAGAAAAAGTGTGCCTTTTATTTATGTGCACCCCAAAAAAAGCCAGCAAAAAAGCATCAGAGTATTTAGTCATGGTGTTAACTTTTAACTTTGTGCCATATCTTAGCAGCTGAACACAGAGGAGAATTTTTTTCACCCCAAAAAGTCAATGTGCCATAACTTCAAATAGAAACAATGTTGTAACACATGATATAGCCTGTGTAAAAATTCATTTAAAGGTAGGGGAACCTGTGCCTCAAGATACTGTGTATGGAAAAGTTTGGATTGGACTTTTTTATCCCTTTTTTCCTTTTTTTTTTTTTTTTTTTTTTTTTTTTTTTGTTACAAAGAGCATCAGCATGTCTGAAGGAAATAAAATTCCACATGAACAGTTGTTCTCTGGCATTCATTTTTAAGGTCTACAGAATAATGCAGAGGCAGTGTTGTTTGCTTTCTTACATGCCTTGGGAAAACATGATGTTCCATTACCTGTTAGCTGTAGGATGTGTGGCAATTTATCATACCAAAAGAAACCAAAAGTTTATTAAAATATTTCTAATTGCATTTGAAGATGTGGCCTTTTCAATAACTAATTAGATATTTTAAGTGTTAACATGACTTGTGTTAACAGCCAAGTGTTGTTCTCTTACCTTGGGAGTTAATTGGAGACCTTGCACTTTGGCTCTAATTGAAGGAAATACCAAAAAGTGGCAAGTCTCTGTGCTGTTCCTCCTGTGAGCTTTTACTGAATTGTGTATAATAATTCAAATTGTAAAATAAAGCTATTGTGCTGGCTAAATTGTGTTTTGAGACTTGTTGAACCAGAAATCTTAACATTTAGGTAAATTAAGAAAGCTCTGTGGGATTTGAGGGGTTTTCATGAAAAATTCTTTTTTTATAGTCCAGTCTGCAACTGGGAATTCTTTTAAGCCCAAAGGATCTTGCAGTTCCTGATGATGAATCTGGTTAAGACTTGACAGAATTACATTAGTGGTATCAGCCCAAGTTGTCAGATGGTTTGTGATTCAACAAAGGAAAAAAAAAACGACAATCTTGGTTGGCAAAATTTTGTCTTGTTTACCATTGTTAGAGGTATTTAAACATAAGTCACAAGTTAAGCTCTCTTGAATGCTTGTTTCACTGTATATTTCAAACCATAGTGTTTAGTATTTCACATTAGGCTTCTCCCTGAAGGACCAGTGTAGTTGAGTACCCCACCTCAGATGTGTTAGAATTAACAACCAGAACCCTGTCATAAAAGATGGGAACATTTCTGTGAGCAGAGAAGCAAGTGTCTGAGAAGGGCACTGATGACTGCTCTGTGCAGTTCTGTATCAATTAGGTCTGGTTAGAAATACCCTGTTTTGTTGTAATTTTTTTAACAAATTCTGTGATCTTTTCAGAAGTACAAATTTAAGGACTAGACTATGGCTGACAATTTCATAGCATTAATATGGCTCTTGTAATAAGGATGGATTATAAAAATGATACCTGTCTTTTATTTTTACTGAAATTACTGCATTCCACCTTTTTTTAAGTGGGAAACCACAGCACATCTCATATTGCCTTGTAAGTGATGCTTTCCCCAGATATAATAAAATTACTATCAGCTTCAGACAGTTTTGACAATATATAGACACTACACCTAGCTCTTGAGACAACTGAAGCACTTGATTAGGTGATGATGGTAAAGATGGGGTTTACTACTTTGTTTTCTTTTTAGTATAGTAATTTTCACTGATTAAATACTATTGACAAAGACCAGCCATCTCTTTGGGAAAAAAAAAAAATGCATCCATGAATATTTGTAGATAAAAAGCTAACAAACTTCCAGTTTTAGTGTTGTGTAGTGAGCAGGAATTAAATCTTGTCAAGATGACTGCAGAACTTTGTGGTGCCAGATGTATCTCTTTGCAAGTCCTTTGGTTTGATGTTTTCCTTGTAAGGCAAAGCTAAGAGAAATTGAATTGAATTGCAGGAGGTGCAGTTTTTGTAGATTTGTAAGTGATCTGATTCATACTGAAGCTAAATCCTCTACAGGCTAGATACCAAAATCTCCCAAAGCATCTCTGTAGCCAAATTGTGGACAGATAGGCTGGATAAAAAGCAACTTTGCTGAAAGGGCCTGGGGGCAGCTGTGAAGAGTGAAAGCCTGGAAGTGTGGGTCAGTGTGCAGGCTGAGGGAAATAGTTGTTTCCCTTCCGTCCCCTTCCTTGTGAGACCATTACCTGGAGTGTTGTGCTCAGCTTGGCTCCCCCAGTACAAGAGCTGCCAACAAAATCGAGCCCAGTAGAGAGGCTTGGAGGATGGTGATGGAACTGGGGTATGTGATCTATGAAGAGCTGGCACTGTTCTGCCTGTAGAAGAGAATGTGAAGGTGGGTGGCTAAACTGAACTTAGTGCTTACAGTGCACCACCTGGAAAAGAAGCTCATACTCTTCCTAGAGGTGCCCAGTAAAAGGACAACAAACTGCAGTGAGAGAAATTCCAGTTGCATACATGAAATAAAATCTAAAGAATCACCATGAAGATGGTTCAGGACTTAGAGAAGACACCCAGAGAGATTGTGAAGTCTCCATCACTGGAAATTTTTGAAACTCAAATGGACAGATTTGGAGCTAGTGGATGTAGGTTTGAAGTTAGGTCCGCTTTGAGTAGCGGTCTGGACCTCTGCCAAGCCCTTTCAATTTAGATTATTCTGTGATTCTGCTGAAACAGACCTCTCTATGGACAACTAGTTATGGGGATAGACAGACTCCATGTGACTACCTCTGTGCATGCAAAGTACCTTGTTTGCAGGTAGAAATAGTTTTGCTACAGTTTATTAATGCAGGTGTTTATGTTCATACTGTCCCATGGAGAAAGGCCAACGTTTGCAAATACAGTAATTTAACATTACTGAAAAGATTTAACTCTTACGCCCTTGAAGAAATCTATTAGGAAACGTGAACTTGGAACATACTTGAATAATATGTGCTGTATGAATACCTGCAGCTGATCCTTACACTTGGATCTAAGTTTCAAAACAGGGCGTAAGGTTTCTAAAAGTTGTTTTTCAGTTTCTGAACAGCTTTAAGTGTTTTGTTTCAATTGCTCTGTGCTATGGGGAAACCACAACAGATACAAGGTAGTAAAATCAGGTCATTTGCAGTGTTCCCCTCTAAAAGTATCACATGCACTTTCACAACAAGAAACTGCTTCACCTCTTTTTTCTCTGAAATGGAAAAGTTTCCACCTTGTGCTCATGGCATGATCTGTTTTGGCTGACAGTTGTCCTTCAGGGCGTGCTGCAAGGGGAGATAATTGAGAAAAGGCTGGCACATGCCACAGCCGTGTTTCCACGTGCATTTTTGGCTTAGGGAATTGTGGCAGACTTGCTTCTAAACTGATGTTCCCATTATGTTTCAGACATGTAATTCTGGTAGTCTGTGTTATGTGATTAAAAGTTCAGCTTCACAAATGGAAAACAGGCCAGAGGAACAAGGTGACTTGTGTAGGTACAGCTGCCACTGCTGGGGCTGCTGTGATCCAGCAGCTCCTCTCCTGAGGTGTGGGGCTGTGAGGCTCAGCACGCTGCACCCACCCAGATCAGCAAGCCCCTCAGAACCTGCAGTGGCAACAAGCCTCCTGCTTGGGGAGTGCTGCCCGCCCAGGAGCTGAAACATGGCTGGGAAATGTTTCTGTGTGAGGAGACGTGATGGTGCAGCCCACCTGCTTTTTACATTGGTGAATGTTGGGTTATGGGATTAAGTATCAACTCTTACAAGCACAGAGGAGCAAGGCAAGGGGGAGCCCAATACTGAACTGGAGCTCTTGAAGCTGAAACCCCTTGCTCTGTCTCTTTCCTGGGCCATATTGGGAGAGGTGCCCCCAGGCAAGGCCTTGGGTCACCTCATGGGCTGAGTGACCTACAGACACATGGGCTGATGGTGGGATGTTGGAGAAGACTATTTGGGAGATGGATAAATCCTGTTCTGGTATATTTAGAGCCAGAACCAAAAGGGGAGAAAGGAGGGGATTGTGGTTTGGAAGAATAAGCACGGGCAGAGGGAAAGGGGGGCAGTTGTGGGCAAAGAGGCTGATGCTCAGTAGTGTGTCTGGCTGTGCCTACCGCCTACAGCACTGCTCTCTCTGAAAATTCTTTCCAGTTCTTTCTAAACATGAATAAAATGCTTAAAACTATCTAAGTAATACTGGCCTGTGGATAAATTAGGAATGAATTTAGGCAAAATCTAGAAGCAACCATTTCCTTGAAGTCAGTGTGATATTTGGCTACCTAGAAACGTTTGACAGAGCTTGGGTTTTACAAAATTATTCTGGCAACCTTTATAAGAAAAGCACATTTATGGTGTTAAGTGGCTGGCATCTTGACTGATGTTTTCTTCATCTCCTTTGAACTGCAAAGTAAGAGATCTGTGCTCTGTTCCTTTAAAGGAAACTGATAAAATTGAAGTATAAGTAGCTCAAAGCATTCCAAGCAAGCCAAGATGAAACTACAAAATGTAAATTCTGGGTTTACTTTACTAGACTAAAGGAATCCTGGAGGTGAGAATTATGTACACTTAAACTTCATAATTTAACATGTATTCATGGGAGAAATATGAAATTTAAAATAATTCTTAAGGAATAATATGTAGATTTGAGTAATAGACCCTGTCATTAAAAAGCAACACACACATACACCAGCTATTGTTAAGTGTAGCACTGCAAACCTGTGTTTGTCAGTTACACTCACTCAGTAGACTAAGTCAATTAAGCCCTAGTGAATTTTGAACTTGGGGACCTGAACAGAAACTGTTAACAGTACAAGAAGGTTTGAATTTTGAGAATGTTTTGGCAGTGCAGGTCCCTTTAAGGTGCAGTCACAGATGTGGGGAGGTGCTGATGATCTCAGAGAAAAAGAGGACGAATTCTCGTGGTCTTCTTCCATGAAAGAGAAATTAAAATTAATGAATGCTTTCATGAGTTTCTGGTTTCAATAAATGTGTGCTAATTTGATGGTACTTAATTTGAAGGAGTGGGAAGTGCCAGTCAAAGAAATTAATGCATTGGGACTATAGGTCTTATCTAGCCTGGGAAGCGAAATTAGGATATGCTAGTGTGATGTTAATGCATAGGAGCTCTTCTGCACGGATTCCTTGCATGCATGCTTTTGCATTAAATATCAAAATGTATTAAGATAAACTGTGG
Source organism: Corvus brachyrhynchos (assembly GCF_000691975.1). NCBI lineage: Eukaryota > Metazoa > Chordata > Aves > Passeriformes > Corvidae > Corvus > Corvus brachyrhynchos. The sequence continues at coordinate 5,579,204 of NW_008236217.1, read as the reverse complement.
AAAAATGCAAAGGAACCAAAAGAAGTGCAAAAATACATGCAGAAATCAGTGCCAAGTACTACTCTGAAAGAACCCAAGTCAATCCAGTTTATACAAAGAAAATTAAATCAAGCACATACGCATGAATTGAAACTAGCCCAAAGAACAATGAAGCTGAGCAGGCAATGGGTGGTAGCAGAGAGCAAGTTATGTAAAATTGATTGACACAATAAGAGTGCTGGCAGCCGCACAAGAGCTGTGGCTTGGTGCAGGAAACTCCCTTGGCACTGACAAGGGATGACTGGGACTGTGCTCCCTTCCCTGGGGCATGTGGATGGGTTCTTGATAGTGAAGCAGATACCAAGCTGGGCAGTTTAGAGCAGGGAGAAGCTGATGCAAGGATTAATTTGCATTAAAAAATATAAAATTCTGAAGAAATGACTGCATCACGTTAGAGATTAACCGTGGGGAGCACTCTGGTTTTGAACCAGGAAGTCATAATCCCATTTGTAAACAAAAATTCAGAAGGTGGACCTTAGTTTTGGCTGGTGTTGTAGGGAATGAGCTAGAAAATGTTTGTTGAGAAAAGATTAAGCGATTGGCCATAGCAGCTCACATAGACTACATGATTTCACAGCTCTGCCCCACTGTTTCTTGTGCCACAGAAACACCTCGTAACGCTGCAGCTGTACAAGCCATGTAAAGATCCTGTGAAACGCGTGATTTTAGGGGCAGTGGCTCCCCTCCCCCGTGCTGATGGTGGGAGCAGAGCCGCAGAGGTTCCTGCAGCACAGCGCGTTCACCGCCCCAGCCCCACTCCGCCTGCGGCTCTGGCTCTGCCGAGTCGCTCCGGCTTGAGCGCGATTCACAGAGGTGCCTGGGGGAGGAGGCTGTTCGTCTCTCTCTATGTCTTCCTTTGCTGAAGAGCAGCGTGCAAGGTCTGGTTCAGGCTTAGAGCCATGTGGAAGCTAGAAGGCATGCGGGTTAGCCAGCCGGGCACCTCATTCAAGACTGAGTCTGTAGCCAGCATTGGCCATTCCCACTCCTCCAGACTTCAAATCAAAGGATCGAGTCTGTGCAGCACAGCTACAGATCTGAAATAAAAATGGGGTCACAAATATAGGCCAATTGCCTATGCATCACGGAACAGGAAATCTTGCAGAACAGCCTTTTTCTTTTTCATTTGCTCATATCTCAATGTATTTAGAATTTTAAAAAAATGAATGCATCCTGACTCGTGCTGTTGTATAATAAAAAAATCTGTTCATCATGGGAAGCAAGCTGAACACTGTCCAGTTGTGTGGTCTTTTACAATAAACAGCATCTATACATTTTCTAGTCACTAATGGTTTTTTTCACAGATTACCTGCTCTTTTTTTCTGTATGGTAGAGTCAAATTCTGCTAATGAATCATTTTATGCTTACTTGATCCTCTCATCCTTGAGGGGTTAGGGAAGGGAATTGAAACAAACTTTCAACAGGCAGCAAGATAAAAGACATCATTCAAATCAAGCAAATGTAATTGCTTGCAGCTTGTTTTCTCCCTGCTTGATTCCAACAATATAGGAGAGCAGAAGTCGAGCTGTGACAAGCTAATCACATAGCTAAAGGCAGACTTCTTTCTTGAGAGTGGCTGCCCTTTTCCTCTCCTGTTTTTTTTCTGAACCTGATGGTTTAATCTAAAAGCACAGCAGTCTGTTGTTTGCTACCAGTCTGGGGCACACAGTTACTTGGAATGATTGTTAGTGAACTGTGTGCTTTATTTTTAGTAAATATGATATTTAATAGAATTTAAGGCTTCATCTCAATATGTGGCAGTGCAGAAGAGTCTCATGGGGTGTAGAATTTGCCAAGACTTTGGGGAAAACAGAAATTTTGTCACTTTGCCACAGGTATTGCCCACCAGTGCAAGGTGCTGGGAGGATGGTCCCCACTGACCATTTGCCTGGGAAGGGGCAGTGTCTCCTCTGTGCACAAGGTTGCACTGCGGAGTGGAATTTAATAGTTATGTTAACCCTACTGAAGTGAATAAGTGCAGGGACACTGATGTCTCTTACAGCCTCTACCTGCAGAAAACTGCGCATATAGGTAGAACTACACAAGCACAAATTAGATTTAGTCTCAGGCACAGAAAGGAGGGGGATGAAGGACAGTGGAGGATCCTCTGCTGTATATTTGGGGTCGGAACCATAAGTGGTGTGGCAGCGTTGGACCAGTACTGAAGTCCTACTGGAGCATGATGAAGCACACTCCAGCTGTGTGGTGCAGAACATTCCTTGCTCCCAGATTTGCACAGTGATGTTAGCAAGAAGTTGGGCTATTCTCCCGTCCCATTAGTTTGATGGTTTGTGAAAAGGTAGAAACCTCTGATCTCAGAAAAGCATTCTGCTTTCATTAGTCCTGAAGCCGCTCAAACTAGGAACTCTGCCACTCTAAGCACAGCACAGGTAACCACAAGATGCTTATTTTTAAAATCCCATGACTGACTGGGGTCTGAGGACATGGCAACGCTATTGCTCAGAAGGAAACAAAACCCACTCTGGTTTTGATCTGAGCCATTAGAGCAAGTTGGAGGGGAGAAAGAGACAACAGGCCCTCAATGGGAGTAAAGACAGTTCAACATACTTCTGCATATGGGTGGGAGGCCTCACTAATATATTTGCTGATCTTCCAGGGACCTGGAAGAAATCCCTTTGATTGCCTTCAAATCAAGCAGATTTGGTTTTATCGTTAGGAACACTGTATAGTTTCTGAAGAGTTCAACAATGGAAGTCTGCACTTGCACTATTAAAGCTTTTGTGTAGTGGGAAGAGATGCTGGAACCAGGCAGACTGAGAGGTTGAACTTTAGGGAGGGGCTGTGAGGCAGAAATGTGCTTAAGTGTCCTAGGGGCTGTGCTTCAAACTCTAGTCTGAGGTTCAGAGCACTGGTATAGGGACAGAAGAGTTCCTTCTTGAGAGAGCAGGCTGGCAACTGGCCCATGAAGAAGCTGCTGTCAACAGCAGCTTCAAAGGCTCACTGTGAGCTGGATGCTGCTGTACTCTAACACAGACTGAAAACCACCCTGGGCCTTGCAGGAGTGCAGAAAGAGAGAAGATGAAAGACTTTTAGAGTAGGATGTTATCACCTCAGATACAACAAGATAAAGTTGTAAGCAGTCAGAAAGCTCTGTATATATGACTATTAAGAGACACAAGTCCAGTATTTTCCAATTATTCTAGTATGTTCCAAATATTAATTGGAAAATTTCCAATTAATAGCATTTTACCTTCATTAAAAGTTCTCTTAAGCCCTCTCCAAAAAACCCACACTTAGTTCATGGATTATAGCAAATTGAACTCTAGCAGTTTCTTTCTTCTTTATTCAAACAACAACTTTTTAATTAACTTATAATCAGAGGGGAGCTTTTAAGAATAAAACCTTGTGCTACCTTCAGTAAGAAAGCATCTTCCTCAGCAGACGCTCAAAATAAATTTTAACCACAAATCTCCTGTTGCTTCTAAAAATCTTTCAGTTTAATGTTCTGTCTTGCCTTTTACAGTCTTTGCACTCAGCAGTGATGGAAAAGGAAAATTAGTGTAAAGAAAAGTTACTTCTAAGTCATAAAAAAGCCTTCAGGGAGAACTGCAAAATACTGACTCATCCCACACATGTTTTGTCTCACGCTGGACCAGTCTCACATTCACCTTCCATTTCACTCAGCCAGGCAAAGTGACTACATTTAAGAGCTTCATTATGTGCTCCAGGGCTTCTCTCCAGCTGCTGGCATGGCCTCTCTCTCACCCTTTTGCAATCTTACCAGCCTCTTGGGCTGAGAAAAGTCTGTCTGAGTACTGGAACTTTGCAGTTGGTTCAGATAATGAGAAAATTACAAATTACTGTTGCAATACCATACCTTAACAAGAATTTGGGTTTTGAGTCATTAATCCTGCCATTGGTTCCACCTCTGTAGGGCCAAGGTAACTTCAGAATTCTGAGGTGTAGCTCATGGTTGTCAGGCAATAGCATCTGAACAGCAGAGGACATGAATCTAGTAATTACAATGTAGCTCCTTTTGTAGTTTCTCTTCAGTAATACAATTAAGTGAGGCATCACAGTGCAAGCTCTTTTGTGGTGTTTGTTTGTATTAAATTCTTTAAGAGTCCACAAAATCATCACTCAAGGATGTCCAGGAACCTTCTGTCTGAGCTCCACAGGTAGGTCCATCCCTTTCTTTATCACAGCTGAGGCATGGTGCTCATCACATAAAATCCCTGGGGAAAATGCAGCAAAAATCCCATATTAGTAAAAGCTGCTTGTCTGTTTTAGCCCCACTGAAGTATTAACAGCAAAGATCCTTTGACAAGGGTACAAGCCAGCCTAAAGCCAGAGGTGGTGTGGATCAGGTCGGTCAGACAGGTCTGGCAACATCTGAAATAGAACAAACACCTCTGGTCCTGCTGTCTACATTTGCTGTGGGAAGTGGCATGACATCTTTCTCTTTTCCAGCCATGTAGGCTGAAACCCCAATGACAGGGAAGGAGATTTTCCCTCCATCCTCACAAAAGACAGTAAGTAAAATTTGCATCATGTAACACCCGCATATGTCAAAATGGAAAAAGGAAAACAACCCCTTTGACACACCCTGGCTGACAGCAGGTTGCTGTGTGAACTTGGACTTGAGGAACACACCCCACTGTGGAGCTGGGTGATGAAGATCTCCTCAGAGACCTGGCTTGGCAGTGAATGCCAGTCTTGATGTCAGCATAACAGAATTCTCTTTCTGTTGGACAGGCTGAAGGGGCTTGCTCAAGGATTTTTTGGATGGGCTGCTCTGAGAAAGGTATAGCAGGGTGACCCAGGCATGACTGGCACACATGATACATCATGTCCTGCCAGGAAGACATCACTTTCCCTCCACAATCAGTGTGGAATTAGGGGATCCTTTCCAGGCTTCACATGTGACTGTGGGTTAGTGTGGACAAACTTCGCCCGTGTGGGTGAGACTTTCCCTCGGTTGCAGATGGGAGTGAAAAGTCTCACCAAGAAGAACACTTGTTCCACAAGCACAGGGAGGGGAGTTAAGCTAGACCCAACCAAACTTAGGATCAAGCTTGGGCTCTTCTTGTTGGCTTTTGCCAAGCTAAGACAGTCACCAGGAGAGAAAGGCAGCTGCCAGAGCCCAGGAGGAAAAGGTGTCTGTGGCAGCTGACATGTTGGCCAAACTGTCCCTTAAAACCAGACTGAAAAATACCTTTGAGATTATCCACACATTTAGAAGCAGGCACAGGTCTAAATACCTCACCATTGTGAGGCCTTCCCTGGTTCAGGAGGGGTTGAAGAGTCAGTGCTGCAGTGTTAAATGCTGTGCAGTGGTTAGCTGTGGGCGTGTTGACCCTGTGCCTGCACACTAATGTTGAGAAATCAAGGAAAAGATTACACAAATCTCATGTGACCAACACTGCTTTGAGAAGCCAGTTACCCTTTTGAATTCTGGTTTTGTATATTTGATACTAAGGTCATCTGGTAAATGGTTCTTGTGGTGTGGGCCTTGAGAGTCATGATACTTAGTCCTGGCACTCTGGATTGAACAGGGAGCAAATATGCTTGAGACAAATGGACAAAAGATGCAGAGGAGAAGCACCTCTGCCCCTACAAGTGTCTTCAGGTAGAATGAAATGACTAGCTGGGCCAGGTCCCACTTCAGCATTTCAGGTAGCAATAGTCAGAAGTGTTTTGGGAGAAACTGAGCTTGGAAATCACGAAAGGAACATTGTTTTTGTGAAGTAATGAAAGAACAAGACTGCTGTCCCAAATATTACCAGCTGAGTTGTGATCCTGACTCCAAACACAGACTGGTGAGGTCAGTTGAACATGGACAGAAAGAATACTTTGAGGGCTATCTGTCAGATGGTCATCTTTGTAGGACGAAGCAGATGCAACCAAGACTTTGTGTGAGACCACAAAGTGCAGCAGCAGATCCTGCTGAGGGTGTCCCAGTCAGCATTTAGGTGGTGATTCCTGGAATAGGCACTAAAGCATCAGTGTAGTGAGAGCCCACCAGGGATGAGAGACAGAGCAGCGCAAATTTAGCTGCCTGTCAAGCAAATTTACAAGCCTAGCCAAGAAAGTGGGAGGAAGATGCAGTGAAGCAGGACGTGGTTAATACTAGTTCACTTTTCAAAATCTCAGCAGTGGAGGCAACCAAAACATCCTGGGGAGAAAGGACCATGGGTAGCTATCAGTTGCCAGCTTTCTCAAGTGTGTCCTCAGAGACACATATGCCTTTCCCCCTCAGTAAAGAACGTGTTTGTGCCACTCAACACAACCATGTAATTATAGAATCATGGAATAGTTTAGTTTGGAAGGGGCCTTCAAAGGTCATGTTGTCCAATCCCCCTGCAGCAAGCAGGGACAATGCCATGAAGAGATGAGCAAGGCGCCCAGGCAGGCACCAAAAATAGTCTAACTTGGAGCAAGATGAATAGATCCTTTGGGGGCTCTACTGCATCTGCCACCTGAACTATCTGGCATAGCTTTGCACTGGGTAAGGAGCATACACTGAGAGAGAGACCTGTTAAAAAAGTCTTGCTGCAGATGAAGGAGTTTCCTTGATAAGGCTGAGAGCCATAAATAAGTTTCTGGTTTTCCAAATTATATTTGGTTTATGTGACAACGTTTTGGTAGAGGTGGGTAGGAGATGCTACAGCTTCCCCAGTGACTGACAGGCCCAATGCCAGAAGCTCCAAGACTGATGCACTGCTGGTCAAGGCCAAGTCTATCAGTGATGGTGGCAGAGCCTCTGGGACAACATAGTTAAGAAGGGGAGAGAAAAACCTTCACAAGAGCAATGACAGATAAAGCAGAGAAGAATAAGAATATATGAGAGAATATAACACCTCTACAGATGCCCAGGTTAAGCAACCAGTGAGTGATCTCTCCCTGCCCCTAACTCATGAGCCTTTCATTATATTTTCACTGCCCTGTCCATTAGAGGAGGGGAGTGATAGAACAGCTTTTGTGGACACCTGGCATCCAGCCAGGGTCAACCCACCACCCAGTGCTGAAGTTCAAATCAGTGCCAGAATGCCTACATAACTGGCCTGTCCCTCTGTGCTCCCGGTGTCACCAGGACAGTTATACCTGGGTAACTGGGCTAACCATCTACCGTTCTTCACTCTCCAGGCTGTTGCCCTATCATATAATTTCAGTAGATTTAGCTGTGCTGCTTGATTCCCTAATATACCTGCCCCACAGCATTAGCAAGTTCCTGTCTTTGTGCAGGCTAGATGATACTTATGGAAACAAACCTATCCTCCCTCAGGAATGGATGTAAGCACCTGCTTGCATTCTCTGTGTAGCACAAAATTAATCAACTGCAGTTGCCAATTTGTTGCTCCTGTGAGGAAACATTCAGTAATGTGCCTCCTGTTACTTCTTTGGTTTCTTTTTTTACTTTTTTTTTTTTACTCTTTTTTTTTTAAGCACCTCTGAAATCACAGTGGAAAAATCAATGTTATCAAAGCCCTAACCACCAGTGACTGCATGCATAAAGACCTAGAGATCAAATGATAACAGCAGCTGCCCACTCTTAGAAGGGAAATGAAAGGTTACCTATCTGCTGCAATATGAATCCAGACAGATGTGTTAGCTGTGCACAGCAGAGGATCCTGTGTTGGCAACTATTTTCCCTGTCATCTGCTTGGCACAACACAGCACTGTGCATTTCCTTTCTCTCCTAATCCACACAGAAACTAATGGTTGAGATCAACGCTCTGAAGGGATCAATCACAGTGCAACTCTTCTGCTGTGGAAGTTAAGTGCCTGAAACATTTAAAACTTATTAAAAGCAAAATTATTTAAACGTGATTGATTATCTCACTCATTAATATCTGACCATAGAGATGATGTATCAGTAGGACACAACTTCCTTCCTACACCAGCCTGAACAAGTGGTATCTCAGTGGTGACTGTATAAGAGCAGTAATTCCTCCTGTCCAGAAGACCTGGAAGGAGATTTTCCTCCTTGCAGAGCAATCTCTTGTGGCAGGTGCTCTCTGGGTAGCCTCAGCTCATTGGTGTGGTTAGTGGTTACAGCCTGCACTATGGTATAGATGTAAAATGAGGGAGCCATCGTCTCATTGAAGTGGCCAGCCAACACCTCCAGTTTGTCTTTGCTGATAGCAAAGTTCATGTGCTGAAAGGCACGTGCTGTAACTTGGTCCACGCAGGAGAAAATAAATCCTCTCTGATCTGTATCCAGCCAACATAGGGACTGCATATTGTGCAGACACAAGTTCAAATTTCATTCTTCCATTTCATCATCTGTGGTTTTAGATGGGAGCTGGGATCACAGATGCCTTAAAACTTCCACACTGCACATCCAATTGCACCATTAGGTATATAAACAACTTTTAAACTATCTTTAACTCTTACTCAGGTCATGAAACCCACTGCTGCAGAGATGGGATTGGGGCATTCCATGGTGTGGGTCTCTTGTAAAAATCAGTCATATGAAGAAAGTACAAGCCTAAAAAGAAATCAGGTCACTGAATTCAACACATTCAGGTTAAAATGTAAATGCTTGGGCGTACAGAGTGATGACAGGCTCTGAGAAACTACTTTGGTAGTTATTTCAATGAGACATGGAACAGAGAGTGAGTGACTGAGTCAAGCAATACAAAAACATTACCACAATGGGTATGGTGTGACTACAGGATCAAAACCATAGAAATTATGTCAGCAATTGCATACTTAACTCTGCTTTTATCTTTGTCTTGTGTGTGCAACTTCTGACATGGAAATTCACTTGTCTTCTGCTGTCTAATGTAAATTGTTCAAACACTGGCAGAAAATTCAGCAGAACATTCTTGCAGTAGACCATTGACTTTAGAAAGCAGCAGTTATTTGGAAATATTTTGCAGTATTTTGTCTTCTTTGAGGTGATATACTTAATCAAAAAAAAAATCAGATCCACTTTAGCAAGAATATGACCTTAAGCCCTTAAATAAGGGACTGTGACTTGTGTTACACATTCTTTCTTGGGATTTCAGGAACAAACATATATTTTCTGGTCTATAAAACAGTTTCTTGTGGGTTGAGAAGGTAGATAAGTGAGATTACAAGTGCCTGGCATCTTCACTCAATTGGCCCTTGGCAGTAAAAGGATCATATTACTCTGTTCATCACTGTAAGAGTTCATTATTTCTGGCATAACCTGGGGAGAAGCTTTCACCAGAAATGGTTCTTAAACCTTTTTAAGATAATCAGTCAAAAGGGAATAGTAAGCAACAGACCAAATACAGCATAATCTAGAAAAAGTTCTTTTCTTAAAGTAAAAACCCCATAATTTCAATAAACCAGTTTTTTTCTTCAGAATACCTTTAGCTACCCCAGAAAATGAAAAATTGAAGTGTGTCAATTGGAGAAGGCTGGTCTTACGTCTCATGGGAGTCGTCGTTCCCTATGATTTCTATTCCTTTTTCTGTCTAAATTTCTGTGAGATCTTAGACCATGGAATGACATTACTGACTGCCTACTTTCTCTATCCAAAGCTAAGACCTAGCCGGACTGATAAGCTGAGACTACAAAAGAGAATAAAAACATAAACAAGCATATAATAACTTAGCTGTGTGTCTTGGTGCATTTTATAAACTAGCATTTTTGCTATAAAAATTTCCATCCAAAATCTGATAATTTTTTATTTACAACTTTGGTTTATCAACACTTTCTCCAATATAATAAAATCTGTTTAACCAGCTTCTCTGAAGTCAGTGATTATCAACAGGAGGATACACTTACTGCTCCTCATGCTTCTTTCTGGAACTCAGGCCTGCTATGAGATCAGCTGGTTCTAAGAAGTGATGCTGCAATGAAGCAGAGGAGTGCTCTGAGTATGACTGTGCTCCTCCTTCAGAAATTCCATGTTTAGTCTGACAAGAAGTCACATCTGAATCTTTACCATGACCAGAAGACTGTTTCCCATCAGGTTTCTTTTCAATCTCACTTCATTTTCAAGAAAAATATCTAGTGCACTGGTGGAAGAAGTGATGGATAGTGATGCCTTACAATCATGCCTCGGGCTAGAGGCAACACCTAAGCAGTGACTGTGCAGGTCCTCTCCTTCCCAAGTGCTCTGTTTACAGCTGCCACCCATTTAACCCCTGAGCCCTACTTGCTCCTATGGAAAAAAAAAACCCTGTAGAAGACCTTTAGGAGGGCTCTGTCTTTCCTGACTGGTTTGACAGAGGTGATCAAGTGGTAAAAACATTGATGGATGCCAGTTGGTGTGGGATGGATATCAGACACTGACGGCTTGTAATGTGAAAGGAGGGCTGCATCTGACAAGGGGATAATGGAAGCAGATGGGAATGAGGTTGAAAATAGGAACAAAAATGATCAAAGGGGAAGGAAGTGAGTGTACTACAAAATGTAAGGCTGAAGAGAAATTACAAAGACAACAAGAGATAGGAATAAGAGAAATCTAGAAAAGTTGAACAAAGAAAGAGGAAGAAATAGGGAGAACTAAAAACTAAAGACAGAAATACCAAAACCAGCAAAAATTACAAGGAGTGAAAAGCCAGATGCAAACAAAAGAGGGAAATTTTGATAGAATTACTGGAAAAATATATTAACAATGTAGGATGGTCATGATGAAAAAATTAAATAGGTAACATGAACAGCTTGAATGTAAATATATCATTTACATTTTATAGTCCAAAAGAATGATGAAGACACTAGAACCTCAGCTGATGGCTAGATTTTTGAATTAGATTAGACTGATCAAAATTTAACTGAAGGAACATGAAAGAAGGATGAAAGAGCATAGGGCTGCATGCTGTCTCTCTTTTAGAATTAAAAAAGGCAGCATACTGGTCATTCCAGAGAAAACATGTGGATTCTGGAACAACTCAGACAATAGCTTTGTTTTCTTTATTTTTAAATATTTTCTTCCTTAATTAATGGTGGCAGAAGACTAACATGTGGTGAGATTTGAGAAACCACAGTGACCATATTAGTTAAGCGAGAGAAGATTTCCTTTCAGAGCTCTAACCTAGGAAACAAAAGTATCTCACATGCAGATTATTAATTAGTTGTGTGAAAAAGAACAAACTCTTTCCACTTGCCACAACGTGAAGGTGAAGCACAAAGCATCTGTAAAGAAGGCTGACTGATTGAAAGAAACTATTGAAAAGGTAAGTTGGACTAGTTACCTTGTGTTAATTTTGGAATTCACTGAATGGTGAATTCTTCACCTTCTGAAAGACTGTTATTTATGCTGGATATTGGATATATTACAAACTAAAAGCACAAGAATCATTTAAATTAGAAAGCACCTGATTATAGAACAAGGTGAGCAATCATTTTTTTTAAAGGATCAGCTAAAACTCTGATTTATTTTTAATTAGCCATTAAAAATCTGATCTATATTTTGATGACTCTCATTCCATGAAACTATGTTGAAAATATACAGTTTCTTCACAGGCTAATCTTGGTATTCCAAAGGTAAGTTGTTGTCTGAGAAATATATTGGAAACTGTTACTAGAAGTGCTTGTCCGAATATGCATGACAATCATGATGGACTTGGTGATTTGAAGTCACAGATGTTTTTGTAATGGAGAGGGATTTTCTACTTCAGTTACTCATTATCTGCTGGTTACATGACTGCCATGTGTTAGGTTTGCCTTTGTGTAATGAAGTTTGCTTTGCAAGACACAGGTCCATCCAATTCTTCACTCCCAAAGTTATGAGAAAGAAGCACTAGAAATGCTTCAGTGAAATATCCCACAATGACATATCAGCAAATTCTATTACCAATGGAATGTGTTCCTACTCTGAATTTGCTGTTTTTAACCGGGTTTGAGCCCTTGTTTCGAACTGTCAGGGACTGTGAACAGGAATCAGTGGTTTTCTTCAGACAGTGTTTACAGAAAGAGAGTTCTCTGTAAACAGGATTGAGGCTGTTATATATAGCTGTGTTACTACAGAGAGTATGTGCACCTCAGTTTATCAAGAGTAAATGTACTATGCCTTGCAGCACTTGAGGGACAGGAGATTTCAAAATGAAGCTTGTGTTTGCTTTCTAAGAAAGTCCAGAAAATACCTTACAAGGCTCATCTCAAGTTAGTTAGATGATTTCCGTTACTACAATTTGACATGCAAATGACAAGTCAGCAAAACAGCACAAAAATGTAGTCAAAAGAAAAGTCAAAGCCCCTTTTAGCAAAGGCTCAAAGCATGGCCTGAAAACCTGTGAAGTTTTAATGATGGAAATTTTTATGAATTATAAAATAAAAAATAATAGAGTGAAAAGTACTTCACTATTGTGATTAAGGATGTCTTGAAAGATTCCCAAGGACTTCTGTCTTCACCTCCTCGTCTTTCCACTGAAACTCACACATCTTCTTTCCTCCATGTTACTGGACTTTTATTGAAATAAAACCATTTTCAAGCACTTAACTATGTTATGCATTTAATCATAACCTGCTCCAGATCTGTGAGGACAAGGAGTGGTTTAGTCCAAACAGCAATAAGGAGGCCAACTTAATCTTACAGTGACCCTGTTTGAAGTTATTTGAGTGATTGATAGATTTCACACTTTCTTGCTTTGTATGCATCAAACAGTGAAGATTGCTGTTCAGCAGTAACAATCAAAACATGAGTGCACCACATATGCATGCATATTTAGGTAAAACAAGGCTCATTTCAGGGATCTCTGTGCTCTTCCATGCAAATGGATTTGGTTATAGACGAAGTCTTGAATCCTATGAAGATAAGCCATTGAGAAAATGACATGTGCCTTCTTAGATGATTGTGAACTATTACAGCAGGGTGCTTTAAATGTACCAGTTCTTCTTTTTACACCAGACAGTGTTTTTGTTTCATTCACTGGGTGTAGTCAGTGGAAAGAAGCACCAATCTTAAATTGCTAGGGAGCCACTGCTACTGTGATATGCTCAGTTTAGAAAAAAAGATGAGTGAGCAGAACATCTATCATCCTGTGTTTCTTTATGTCCAGTGTTCTATTAATTTAATAATGTCTTAGACTCTTACAAGACTGTCTGTATTTATGACATATGGTGTCTCTAATGAGATGACAAACACAATTTCTAAAATAAATCAGGAGTTCAGAGAGGGGGGGTTTACATTTTTTTTTGGTTTTTTCCCCCTTCCTGCTAATGCAAACATCTTAAGTTATGTTCAGAACCAAGGCCTAGAAAATAAAGTTTCTAGGTTTTAAAATTCAGAAATCATGAAAGGAAATATTTTCATGTCTAGTTCCAAATAACTTTAGCAACAGACCTGAGCAGCATGAACATGAACAGCAAATGTTTGTGCCAAACAGGCAAATACAACCACATTTTACTTATTTACCTGCATTTACACATTTTGTTGTTAGCAGATCAGGACAAACATTTGGGTTATGTGCACCTTGACATATAACGGATTACTATTTTTTTTCTTCTAAAACAGTTACTAATCAATTTGGTAATTATTACTTGTCTCATTTCACAGTTTTACTCTAAGCAGTCTTTTTGATTTAAATGACTGAAGTTGAAACTACTCATCTGTGTGACATTAAATGCACCCTTGCAAAACCAGGTAATCATTTGGGATGCATTCTGAGAACAATGGCAATTAACACCTTGCTTTTTATGATTCTAATTCTAGCTTGATTATTTTAAAAATAATATCATTACACAGGTAGACTAATAAGTAAATTAATAAAATATTTGCCTCCAGCTTGCATGTTTTCAGCACAGAAACATTTTCCTTTACATAAAAAACCAGATGATTTCTGTTGCTTGTGAGGAGGAAGTGGTGGTTATTTCAATTTAACTCTGTGCCTTTAACTAATGCTGTTATTTCTTGTTTTCTAAATTAGAGTGTACTCCTGTTGAGGCTGGTGGCAAATGTGCTTGAGGCAGCCAAAATAGACCTTAAAAGAATCACACATCCTCTTTCCCCCAGCCTTCAGATGATTTTCAAATTGGGTAAGTACTAAAATAAAACAGGTAATCTATAATCCATGTATATCTGTGGCAAATGTATTAAACTGAACATGTAAGTGGGATTGTACTTATAAGGATGGACTATTCTTAAAATTACTTGATGACTGAATGTTTTTCTTCCAAGAATTCTGTCTTTCCCCTCAGGTCTGTCTTTATGCATTGTCTTTTGTTTGTATAATTCAAATAGTATGTTTTTTCTTAAGATTGTGGTTTAGTCTTACTTTTGAGTACTCACCCACTGCTTTCATAGTGAAAAGAAATGTGATGATGTGGGTAAAGTGGAAAAACACTAAGCTCAAAAAATTCAAGGCTTATATATTTAATATTCAGAACATAAGTGTTTTTGAATACACATGCACAGACATGTGCCCATATGTAGTACATAACCAATGCTAGCACACACCACCTTACATATATATATATATGGAAATTTATTTTTAAATTTACCTAATACATTAATGCTAAATAAAGATGTAAATATACAGATTATAAAGGTGCCTATTGAAACACTGCTAGAAAGATTTAAATCAAAAAGGAAATTGTGTTTATAAGAATTCTGATTCAGCTTCCTCAGCAGCCAGTGCATGTTTTTAATAACTTCAGTGAATGCCATTTCAAATTCAGAGAAGGAAGTCAGCTCAAGAGATTTAAATCAGGTCTAAACCTGATCTCTGCAATTCTGACTTCAGTTTGAGTCCTTCGCTGCAACTCTCATACTAACCATGCTCAGGAAGGTTCTGCTGGCCAGTGGAAGTAATTTTGTGAATAAGTGTGTGGCTGGTGGTGCCTTCTGAATTCCTGTAGAATCAGGGAGAATATGCATCTCTCCTGTGATGAGTAGTTGTTGTTCCCCATATGATCTCTCCTGAGCTCTTCTGTGAGCTAAAGAGCCTTTTCTCAGTGATAATCTGGAAAGATGTCCCTTCTTAGCCCTCCTTGCAGGCTGTAGGAAACACCTGTGCTCCCTTTCTTCCAAATACCTTCACCCACTCATCTTCCTTCTGTATGTTATGTTCATGTTCCAGAGTGGCTTGGTCTAAGTGGAATTATATCTTCTTGTTTATAGAGAAGATATGCTGTCAGACTCTCTTTGTATATTTTAACCACGTAGGTCTTAAACAGACGTGAATGGCAGACACCTAGAATGGTATTTTTCTTACAACAATAAAATAACAGTTTCTAAAATAATAACCTAGACAGGTGCCCCTTTAATTCTGTCCAACTGAAGAGTTACTGTAGCTGCAGCCAAGTGCAAAGGGTAAAAGAAACACCAAGCAAGGTCATGAGTGTCTGGCTGGATGAGATCAGAAAGTGTAAAGCAGCAGACAGTGACTAAAATTGTCCAAAGATGGGCTAGGGGACCACAGCCCCAGGTTAATTGCATAACTTGCCTGCTTGCCTTATACATCTCTGCACTTCTGAGAGACACCATTAAGTTTTTTGAAATTTGCTTCAGAAGGTGTTCAAGCACTTTCAGACTGCCATATTCCTGCAGCTTCTAAAAATCAGTTTTGAAAAGCCAGCAGAGGAAGCTGGAGAGATGGTTAAATATTTGTTTAAAGGACAGGAAATCCAGATAAGCTGCGATACCTTAGCAACTTCGTATAGTTCAGGTCCTTACCCAACTGCAGCCCTCTGTCATGAGCCAGCATCCCCACGTGAGTCATCCTCATTATGTTTTTGGAGAGTATTCTGTCCTTTCCCCACCGCAATTTCCCTCTTCTATCTGGACTTCATCTGCCCCACTTTTACAATTTCTCTCCCTCTCTCTTTCGTTTTCACCATTAGGTAATTCCCAAACAAGAAGGTTTTGTTTTTGTAGACTTAAAGCTGACCCATGGGCTCTTCCCAATTAGTAGCATGACTAGCAAAAAGCAGACAAACTCTAGACAAAACTGCTGTTCATAGCCTTAACAAATATGGGACCTTGTGTCATCCAGCCCCTGAAATTACTGCCTTGCTGATAGATGCAGTTCTCAGAGACCAGCTAATGGAAAGAAGGGAAGGACTGAATTCATGCAAGGAATGCTGAGGGATTAAGTCTCCTGCCCATGGGGTCCTGTGTGAGGTGGAACAAGCCCAGCTTTCCACATGTGGCCACCAATGGCCTCTTCCCCATTTTATTTTTCTGTGACCTTAGACTCTGTGATCTGATTTGCAGAAGTCTGTCCTGGATGCAAACAATCAAGGCATTTAATCCTTTATGTAGCTGAAGTCCTTCATCATTTTAAGTGCTCTTAGAAGTGATGTGGAGGGGGATACGTGTCTCAAACTGAGCATCTCAAGTGGATGCTTAACTCTAATGAGTCAGGTTCTCCCTTGTAAATAAAGGTGGTAATACTTCCTCACCGCAGGGTGTTGTGCAAATTAAGTAAGCACCATTTATAAAACAGTTAGGTATCACAATGATAAAGAAAACAAATTGTTTTCATAGGGTTCTGTCTGAACTGCACACTGAACACTGCACTATACATCTGCGCACTCAACAAAAACAAAACACCAGTGCTCAGTCTGTTCATACGTTGTGTACTGTCCTTTACACTATAAGAGGCTATTATTCTAATTGCTCTTCAATTTCCTCACTAGTGTAACAAAAAAGGACAAATAATGTGATGTTGAAAGTGCTAAGACACACTGATAAAGTGTCAGAGTGGAAATAAAAGGTTAAGTGCCGCACTACTGTTATGAAGTATAACGGAGTGCTGTTTATTTTTTCCATATTTCCCTCAATACACAGATTGCCATTGTCATACAGAAGTTCTCAAAGTAAAATTTAATTTATTCTAATTTTTTGTGGTGCAAATTCAATGTGAAGTGAGAGTCACATATTCTCATATATCACTTATTAGCCTATGAATAAACATTCAATACGTAAGACTGTGCTCTTAATGACACTGATAAAAACCATTCACTTTCTACAACTGCACATTTTGTAGAGATTTGTGATTTGTTGCCATGCTCCAGTGATGAGATTTTGTTTTGAGAAGTCTTATTTCCAATTTTGTTTTTCTACTTGTTCACACTTCTTGTGCTGGTTTCCTCATCCAACCTGCTTTATTTTCTTTTCAGAAATACTTGGGAAAGTATTTTGAAGTCCTTCTGAACATATTTTTCTGAGAAGTGTACTGCCAAAATGAATTTTGTAAGTACCTAATTGATAAACTATATTAGTACATCAATAAAGCGATGGCCACACATTCCACCACATTGGCAGATAGTTGGTGAGTTCTTCATGCCTTGAGGAAGAGTTAACCAATGATATCTTCACAGTGGCTCTCATCTATTGATGCTTGGAATTGAAAATGCAGCTCTTTGAGGCTGCAGATCCAAACACCATAATTTCAGGAATGATAATCTGATGAGATGTTTTTGACAGCAGAGTTTACTGTTAAAGCACACTGTTTATTGGATTTGCACTACAGGTTTGGTGTTTGTGGTCTCAGGCTAGCCATCATAGGTTGCCTGTCTAGCTGAGTAGAGAGAAGTAATCATTTTTGGGCTTGATTTAGTCAAGCTACATTAGTATGAAATGCATAACACGCTAGAAAGGCATGTTTGCCTTCTCTAATGGTAAAGGAAGACTAGACACCTAATTCAAACTCAGACTTTCACACTGTAGAGTCTTCTGTGACAGCAGACTAGTCCTTTCTTCATAATGTATTTAAATATGGAGACTTTTGGGCCATCCAAAAGGATTATTTCCATGTTTGTAGTTTAAGTATGATTTTATGAAATTTCCTAGATAGTTCTTACAAGTCTTGTCTGTACTGTTAAATGAATTTGTAATTGGAATGTGTGGTCAGCTATCTACCATGTTGCTACTATACAGGCACTAGAGATTAACATCTGTGTGTTAACCGGTGTTCTTTTTTACAGACAGACCCTCGTTCCACAGACTACCCCTATTATTCAGACTATGCTTCTCTAATCATGCCACCTTGTTCTAAGCTGGAAGTCAGGAACTTCACAAAAGCATTTCTTCCAGTTGCATATTCACTGATCTGTATCATCGGCCTCTTTGGTAACATCTTTGTAGTGATGACCTTTGCTTTGTATGAAAGAACCAAGTCCATGACAGACGTGTACCTCTTCAACATGGCCATAGCAGACATATTGTTTGTTCTTACTCTTCCACTGTGGGCAGTGAATTATGCTGCTGACGAATGGATTTTTGGTGATTTCATTTGCAAAATGACTAGAGGCATCTATGCAATCAACTTCAGCTGTGGCATGCTGCTTTTGGCCTTTATCAGCGTGGACCGGTACATTGCTATCGTACAGGCAACAAAGTCTTTTAAACTCAGGGCAAGGACTCTCGCATATAGTAAACTCATTTGTTTGGCTGTGTGGATATCTTCAATTTTAATCTCTAGTCCCTCTTTTCTGTACAGTGAAAGTTACAGCTTCTCCAATGAAACCAAAGAGATTTGTGATCACAGATTTGATGGAATGTCTGAAAGCACAATGCTGAAATCACTGCTGCTGTGGCTACAAGTTGCATTTGGATTTTTTATACCTTTCATATTCATGATTTTTTGCTACGCCTTCATTGTCAAATCCCTACAGCAAGCTCAGAATTCCAAAAGAAACAAAGCAATCCGTGTGATTGTATTAATTGTAGCTGTTTTCCTAGTTTGCCAGGTACCTTATAACATTGTTCTTCTCATGACCGCTGTCAACATGGGCAAGATCGACAAATCTTGTGACAGTGACAAGATAATGGCTTATGCAAAGTACACCACTGAAGCCATAGCATTTTTACACTGTTGTGTAAACCCTGTGCTCTATGCATTTATTGGAGTGAAGTTCAGAAGTTACTTTGTGAAGCTAATGAAGGACCTATGGTGCAAGAGGTACAAGAAAGACAATAAACGTAGTTCAAGGACAAACTCTGATACTTATCATTCAAGACAGACTAGTGAAATTCTGACTGACAATGGATCATCTTTTACTATATAATACAATTTGAACAACATTATTAGTGAAAGGACTCCTCTCACCAAGCAACCCAAACCAATGTCACTGTGCATGTGATAGGAAGTCATCTGACCTTCTCTGCACCTCTAAGGGAGCTCCAGTGCTTTACAACTCCTTTCAGGAAATGAATTAAGATAAAGAATAATACCATCCTGTGTAAAACTAAAACCTTATTCACTTCTCTTAATGCTCTTCTAAAGTACATTCTCTTGGAATTATAAGGAAAGTGAAGTTTACAGAGGAACCCTCCTCATTTTGTAAGGAAAAATTGCATCTCATCTGTCCTACAACACTGAAATACACCCAAACTAACAAGTAGATGAATTAGATTATGTCTAGACTCATTCTTACATTCACATTGTTTCTGTTAATTACTTCTACCTGGAAATCCTACTGAAGTGTAGGTCTCCACTGTACTAATATTGCAGACTGGTCACATTGTGACAAAACTAACCCAAAGAGATGGCATTTTGAGCAAAGCACGACAAGGAATGCAAACCGAGAAATGAAGAAACGGGCCCAGGACTGCTGACAGAGCAGGGCTGAGGTGCTTGGTCTTGTAAATCTTCACCCAGTGCTCTTCTCAACAGAGTGTGAAGCTTTGCTCAAGAGTTTCTTCTCTTTGTTTGGCACAGGATTTGGGTGCTGGAATCCAACAAAGCTGATAATCTGATGAATGTCTCTTTGAGAAAAGTTGTCTCTTCCGAGCTGAAATTCACACTCCACTTTTTAAAAGGCAACTAACTGTCTGAAACTGCAATTATTCCAACACTTTTTGTTGGAACTTTATAGGTGACAAAATACGAAGCATTTCTTTGTGTTTAGCTACTGCTAGCAAAGATTCCTTAGGAATGAATTTACCAGCTCAACTATGCATATATATAGTTTCAGAAATTAGTTAGAAATTATTATCTTTAAAAAGCAGAATCTGACTTAATTCAGCCAGAATTTTTACTGAGTCAGTATTTGACTCACTATGAGTATAGGAATATTTATAATAAATGAAATTAGTTTTACCCAGCCTTGGCTCTTCAGCAAATCCTCAGTGGATCTGCTCACTGAGTGAGGTTCACCACTGTAGCAGTCACTGTGGGACAGTGAGATAGACAGAAGCGGGAGCTGAAGGACATGGGCAGGATGGAGGAGAGAAGAGGAGCACCACTGTTCGCAGTGTGCTGAAGTACGTACGAGTTCTCTGCAATTCTGCTGCGATGGGAGCATATGCCATGAAAGTGTCTGGATTTGTTGTTGTGTGGGACGTTACCCCTTCGGCTGTGAAAATTACTGCAATTTGCAGCTTGCTGTTTAGACTTGGTTGGGTTTTTTTTAAGTTCATAGTTGAAGAGACTGGGAAGCTTGTATCACTAACTACTACCCTGTATAGTGACAATGCAAAGGTCCAAGAAGGACAGTGCTGGAGCTGAAGATCCCTTGAGGAAAGACATTAATTTGGCACATGAAAGTAGTACTGCCTAGCTGGTGCAATCCATCTTTGTTTCCACTGCAGTGTGAGGTTTTTAAATATCAGTGCCAGATATGATAAAGATTGCATATATTTATCATAACTGAATAGCAATTTTGCAAGAATATGATAGAAAATTATGTAAATATGGATGCATGCAGTTGCTGTACATAGCAATGATGATTTTCTGGAAGAGAATTCAGCAAATAAAAAATGTAACTGAAAAGGAAAAAATCCCCTCAGATCCAAGAGTTCCTTGCTACATGTATTGCCATGAAACATTCTCTTATTCAGCGCAAAATCCCTCGTATCTGAACAGTCTGTCCATCGGAGGTTCCCTGAGGGAGCGGGCCCCAGGGCAGGAAGTTCACAGCTGAAGCAGCTGCAGCAGCTCTTGGGCAGAGCCTTCCAAGGCTCCAAAGTGTATCCCCCACCTCCTGCCACCCTGTGCCATGCTCGCATTGGCCTTCAGCCACCGAACAACCCAAGCACCGCCCCAACGGGGTTGGGGGCAAGAGAGCTGCCAAGGGGCAGTCACTGACCTCGCATGGTCACTGTCCCACCAGCGGTGACTTGCTGACGGACCCCAGCAGAGGGCAGGGAAAGTGTGCCACAGCCTTTCTGAAGTGGTTCCTGGCTGAAGGAGCATCCTTCCTCAGGGGTGAGGGCAGAGAAAGAGAACAAAGCAGGGTGCTGTAGTCCAGGGCCTTCCCCAGATAGAGGGGTCAGCCTGGGGGCTCACAGGTTGCCAGCTCCTTGTAACTGCGAGGGGACCAGGCAAGCTGAGTGTGGTGGTGTGGGACAACTGCCTCGGGCAGGAGCAGCACAGCTTCTTGGCCACTGGATTTTGTGAGGGTAAAATGCTCACTGGAAATGACATTGAAGTGTAGAAAATGTACCCAGCAGTTACCTAATGCATGCGGGAGAGAAGTCCTGCTGAGGGAAGAGGAATATGGTACACATGTGGGGCTAAAACAGAACTTGGAGTATGAATTGTGTTGGTGCCAAGGCCTTGCCAAAAGTCCTGCTTGAGGTGCAGCCAAAATCTTGATTGCCACGAATGAGTGCTCTGTCCCTAGGAAACATGGGGGCGAAGGACTGGGTGGATTCCTGTGATGGTTTAACATGTCTGGCTGCCAAGGGTCCACCAAAGCCTTTCTATCACTCCCCTCCTCAACAGGACAGGGGAGAGAAAATATAATGAAAGTCTCATGAGTTAATATACGGGCAGGGGAAGATCACTCACCGATTGCTATCATGGTACTTGAGGAAATTAATTGAACTCATTACCAGTCAAAATCAGAGTAAGATAATGAAAAAGCATGACAGATCTTAAAAATACCTTCCCCCCTACCCATCCCTGCTTCCCAGACATAACTTTGTTCCTGATTCTCTACCTCCTTCGCCACAGCTATCAGCGAGACAGGAATGGGGGTTACAGTCAGTTCATCACATGCTGTTTCTGCCACCTCTTCCTCCTCAGGAAGAGGAGTCCTTCCCCTGGCCTAGACTGGAGTCCCTCACACAGAAGACAGTCTTCCACGAATTTCTTCAGCATGAGTTCTTTCCATGGGCTGCAGTTCTTCACAAACTGCTCCAGCGTGGGTCCTCTTCTATGGCTTACAGTTCTCCAAGAAAAGGCTGCTCCAGCATGGGTTCCCTGTGAGGTCACAAGTCCTGCCAAGAAACCTGGTAGGATGGGCTCCACGGGGCCACAGGTCATGCCAGGAGCCTGCTCCAGTGTGGGCTTCCCACAGAGTCACAAAATCACAACCTTCTTTCAGGCATCCACCTGCTCTCGTGTGGGGCTCCTCCAGAGACTGCAGGTGGATCTCTGCACCCCTGTGGACCTCTGCTAGCTGCAGGGGGACAGCCTGCCTCACCATGGTCTTTATCATGAGCTGCAAATGTATCTCTGGTGCCTGGAGCACCTTCTCCCCCTCCTTTGCTGGCCGTGGTGTCTGCAGTGTTGGTTCTCTCATGTATTCTCACTCCTGTCTTCTCTGTCTACAATTACTTCTGTACAATAACATTTTTTTTTCTATTTAGCATCATTATCATGGCTGATTGGCTCAGCCTTGGCCAGAAGTGGGTCCATCTTGGAGGAGTTGGGTGACATTGGCTCTGCTGGATGTGGGAGAAGCTTCAAGCAGTTTCTCAGAGAAGCCACCCTTATAGCTCCCCCATTACCAAAACCTGACTGCACAAACCTGATACAACTCCCAAGGGGCTGCTGTGCAGGGAGAACCACAGCTCCAGCCACTGGGATGCCAGCTTTCTTATGCACATTTTGAGGGTAACTACAGGACAGAAGGGTGGGTAGGTAGAAATTTAATTTAGCTGTAATACCTTCTGGACATTTTTTATGAAATTTACCATAAGGTAAAAGTGAAAGACCAGTTCAGAGCAAAAGCAGTGGAAGAGAAGGATTACTCTGCTCAATGTCCAGAAACAGATGGCCATAGTGGCAGGCTGGCCAGTGGATGTGTCTGATGGGCCCTTAGATATTCTGTCATTCCTTTGGTGGCCATGCCAGCAGAACCAACTCATGAGCATGAGATGTTGGTAGTTCAGGGCATGAAAAGAGCACAGCTTTAGAGGAGCTTGGGAACTTGGTGTTCCTTTTAATGCTTATAGAGCAACATTTCAAAGCTTACTACACATACTGCATTTTATTATGATTTTTGCCTTGATGTGGTAGCTGTGTATGACAAACATATGGTAGGATTTTCTTTTTTGTTGCATGTATTCCATCTGGGATTTTTGCAAAGACAAGACTTGGTTTTGCACAGGTTCTTGTTTGCCACCATATTTAAAGAAAGAAGAACATATGCAGTGTTGCATCATGTCTTACACAGAGAAGATGTGGCTGATAAGCTTCGAGAAATCGATTCATATCTTCCTCCAGCTGAGGACTGGAGCAGCGTTGTGGTATTGGCTGCATGTACAAGGTCTCTCTTGTTAGCAGGTTCCATTCTGCTTTAGGTGGGTCCACGGTGGCCCTGCTTGATGCTTCCTGTTCTAGCAGTTCAGAAGGACGTAGGTCATCAGTGCACACTGTTAAATAAAGGCATAATACCTCAGTGCAGAAAGTCCAAAGCTAAGTCTGTTTTCTGACATGAAAACGATCATGAAAATGGACCTGATTTATTATTCATCTCCCCACAATAAATTTTCTTCATACAGTGATATTTAAATTTCATGTTGTGTCCCTTCTACTTCCACATTAAATTTCTTAGAAGAGTGATCACTATAAACTCCTGAGCCTGCAAGAGAGTCAAAGTGGACAGATAAGATCAAAGTAATCTGTGCCTTGCTTCAAGCAAGGAAAGGCAAAGGAAAGAAAATGAAAATTATATGCCAAGGTGTATAACATTTGGAGATGATGGAATGGAAACTGAACAGAAACCTGAAAAAACAGTCTAGAGAAGAACGTCTTATTATGGAAGGTTATTAATAATGGTTAAGTTCATAACAGATAGAACTCTGCTTTGGATCTTTGTAGGGCAACCTTGTTATTTATAATTGTGGAAATTCTGGGGAAATTTTCTTGCTACAGAAGTAGCAAGAGATGGTACTTGAAGCTTTAAAAATTTGGACACAATTGGAAAAAGAGTTTCAGATTAAGTGAAAACGATAACAGTTTCAAAATGTCAAAACAGTTTGTCTCACAAAGCATCTAAAATATTTTGACATTTCTGGTTAGTTTTCAGATACTATAATAAAAGCCAAGGAAACGATTTCACAAAACCACTGAAAGTGGTTCCTAATCTACTTTTTTATGTTGCTGCCAAGTAATCAGGGTATTCCCTCCAACCACCTCCTATGGCAGAGTGTACCAATCCTCTGTCACCCCTTGTGAGTTAAGAGCTCATACCCTCTTTGAAACAATCTGTGCAAAGTACAGCTAAAAAGAAAGATGAAAATTTTCCCCTCAAATTTTCCTACACCAGTAGATCTTACTTCTCTTCTGCAGTCCTTCAGGCTGAAGAGGAAATTAAATGACACCTCCTCTACAGTGGATGAATGACACAAGACTGGTGGTAATGATGTGACCACTAAGCAGAGTGTTGTTCTCTTGGCCACTTGGAGCATAGCTCAGTTCCTTTCATGATGAGTTCCTTAAAACAATTTCTTCATTTTTGGTTGAATGAACTCCATTGCCTAACCTGAGTTGAAAAGTTTTATTTACTCTAGAAAACAAAACCTAGTGATTAAAAAGCTATTTTGAAGGCAAAATTTCTTATCTGCCAAGTCAGGGTCGCTTTCCCCATAAACTGAAAAACCCATTGCCTGTACACATTTTTAGCTAATATCCATAGTCAGTTTTCCTTGAATTGATGGTGTTGTGTAACCCAACTGTAAATCCTGATACACCATTCATATTTCTAATGAAAAGTTCATCTTTCATTTATTTTTACTGCCTTTTTGTTAGAAATAGATATTGCACTATCAATTTGGTCCGTATATACTAGGCTGAGCTAAACAAGTCAAATTAATATTCTTCTACCAAAAGTTTTTGAAGCTCTTATTTATTTCATTTTAGTGTAGCTTTATCATTCCCAGACTTCTATTTTAGTAAATAAAAATTGATGTAATAATATGTATAATATGTATTTAATGTATTTAGTCTGTAACAACTGGAATTAATTTATAAATTTATGATTCACTGAGGATTAGGGGAAGTAGAGAACACACAGTTTCTTCCATAAGAAGCAGTGGCTGAACACTGAAGTAAAAGTTTTTTTCAAAATAGAAAATATGTGATCTGGATTTATGCCAACCACAGACAGCCGTGATGCTTCAGTACAAAACATGGTAGTATTGTTTCCAAAGAATTTGTGCTTAGTCCTATCTAGTGGTTAGGAACTATAATGTAAAAAGCCATCTAATTACCAGAAATCTGGTGATTTTGTTTGTTTGTTTCTTATCCTGGATTAGATCATCCAGCTATTGTTTTTATTGTGATTTGTGGTCCCATTTCTGAAAAAAATTGACAGAAATATGGAGCCATTACAGTAGTTACTGCTGGAACGCTAACTGCTATCCTTGATTTTCTTTGCTCATCTTTTTACTAGTCAGATTTAAACCTATGAATTTCTTGTAGGTATCATACTAAGTTTTGCTTCTAGTCCATGTAATTTGTTATTATTTTTTGCTAGTATCAAGAATGTTTTTATAAAAAAAATTTCTAGGTACTGTATTCAATTACAGAAATACAGAATGGAAGAGGAAAAATAATACTAAGATACAGAAGATGTACTGTTGGGTAGAATGCATGAACAATGAGTATTTATGGTAGATGATTTGATTTCTAAGAGAGACTTATTTATGGAAGTTGGAAGAGCCTTTTTCATGTATTTCAGGTGAATTATGATGCATTTTAATGATCTGTCTCATAAGATTATAACAGAAAATTATAATAGCTTTGTATTTATTTTTCTGATTCAGATTCAAACCAGATTCAGCTCATAACAACAGTGGTAAAAATAGTACTGTGTTCAGAAGCTTTTTGCAGTCTATGGTATTTTCAGACCAGTGGACATATATGTTGGGTTTACATTTCAAAAGCAACTGCCTATAAGAAAGAACAGTATCAGCAGACATACTAATAGTGAAAACAGAGATTGAAAAACATGGTGTACTTTTTACATTGGAGTTAATTTGGCGTGAACACAGTGTTTGTTACTGAAAGTATTGCGTGCTCTGGGATTTTCATAAAAACAGGTTGGTTTTTTTTCTTTAACAGAGTTGCCAATGCAAGAAACATTTTCTACCTTGTTTTCATTAACCTCTTGTTCTTGTCTTAGGCTGCATGAGGTGGGATTCATTAAAAATTATTTCTAATTGCTGTTGTGCTCTCAACAATTTTCATCCCTCTCAAGTTTTGTATAAATACCTGTTGATTTGTAATTTGACTTTAAAATATGTTACTGAAGAAAGCCTTGGAAATACTGGTTTTAAGATGGCTTTTTTGCTTGGACTAGAGGATTTAATTCCTGTTCACTTTTTCTGTTCTTTCTTTTCATTTTTGTAAAGATACAAATTATTTTTTTGTAGTAATGATACAACTCTGCAGAAACATTAAGCTCATGCAGATGAATTGTGCACAAAAGTACATTAGGGTGAGGTTCTAAAATATCTTTACCTAATTAAGAACCAAAGGTCCAGCTGTCAAAGTAATACTGGTCATGGAAGTCCATCTTGCAAAGGAAGTAGGGGGTAATGGTAAGTGGCAGAAAGTCAGTTTTATTGGTGTGAGCTGTACCCACATTACTGCTGTTATTGTCTGTTATGGCCAGTGTAGCTGCACTAGCAAAGCATTCTTCTTGGGAACTTCACTCAAGGTGAGCTTCACTCAAGGTGGAAAAGTAGATGCCATGGTACAAAACAGACTGAGTCAATTACATGGTATCACCTAGTTCAGAAAAAGAAAAGTGCTCCAATTTAAAAACTGTCTGCAAATCTTTATTGCTGTCTTCTTGATGCAAGTGTGGAGGCTTGGATGTATTCAGAAACTGTCTGGGCTTTTTAGCCCCAAACTCATCCCAAACTCAGGATTCATTTTGAGTTTAGTAGCCAGTAGATATAAAAAAGTACCACTGTTCATTAAGTACAAACTTTTGAAATTTCATGTCTAATATCGTAACTTGTTGTGAAACACTGATACTTTCCTAAGAATCCCTTAAGATTCCTTCAGAGAGCACACGTTTCTTTGAGGCCTAAAGTTATTTTCATTGTTGCATTTTTTAAAATCATCTATGTGCTTCGATTTTAGTTTATTTGCACACTCAGACTGGTGCAAGATTTCCCTCTAGTGGTTACAACACATACAAAGTGTCTGAAAGTGTAATGTCGTATCTGTACTACCTTAGGGTTTGTCATTTTACATCGAAAGTATGCACAGGTATTTCAGACCTTAAATAGATGTTATTTGTAGATGCAATCAAAGTTTCTTTACAGCTTGAATGAAGAGAATCATATCACCGAGTACAATGTAGTAATATGTTTTACTTTTTCCCCATGTTAGGTCTTTTTTCATTGTGAGCTGGAGTTGTCTTTGTGTAACAGAGAATCTGTACCCAGTTATATCAGCACACATTACCAGTTGCTTGAGCTTTCTCCATCAGATTGTCCAGTTAGTAGAAATAATTTCTTTTCTTCATAGCAGATAGTAGTGTCACCAGAGAATTAAATCTGCATCCCTTTTCCACTTTACCTATGAATTTCTGTTCTTCTAAGACACAGCAACGTATAATAAAAGGGACAAAACATCACAAGTCTATTTCAGGCTCATTTGCTGGGAGCTGTTTGGTGAATTCCTCTTCTGTTTAGGATTAATTTATAGAAATGAACAATAGGGGAGGAAATTGGAAATACATTCTCAAGCCGCTTTAATTACTATTCTCTTTCGGGGTTAAATTATTAGAGTCACAGAATGGGTAAGGATGGAAGGCACCACAGTGGGTCGGCTGGTCCAACCTCCCTGCTTATACTCAGTTAACAATGCTCACTTGTTTTGTCTTAGGGAGTTACTGGTTTTGCTGCACTGGCCAATAGGTAAATTGACCCTTGTTCCACCCAGAAAATTCCACATATACTTTATTGCCAGGGATTAAGCAGAACTATTGAAAAGAATTTCACTGACCTTGTGGCAGTCCACTGCAGAGGCAAGTGTCTCTATATGTAGAGCTTTCTCTCCAGATTTATTGGTACATGGTACTGATAGCTTCTTCATAAACTGTGTGTAACCAAGAAGTATATTTATGTGCATATTTGTGTAGAGATATTTATTATTTATGTACGTATTTATATATTATGGATACATTTATAGGCTTGTCTATAGCTTCCTAAAGTTTGTGAACTTTCAGGTGTCATTTTCATCCAGCTTTTATCTTCCTTAAATTTCTTGTTAGAGGTCTTTGTCAGAGGTCTGAAGCATCTTGCTGTTACATATTTATTTGCTTTGCAGATCTCATTAGGATTACTTCCTTTGCTAGACAGCTCCTGACTAACTGTATAGCAGGGAAGACTTCAGGTGATTTGGGACTGAGCTGTACTCCCATTATATTAGCCCTAAATATATTTTTTTCTTGAATATGAATGTATTTGGATACCAGAGGACTGCTACCATCTCACCATGTTAGTCTCATAGATACTGAGGATGTGGCAGCTCAGCCACTTCTCCACTTTGGGACAAAGGGTTCATATCAGAAGCCTGGGTAAGAAATAGGCAATGAGAGAAATATAGCATATATATATAACAGGAAATCATAAGAAAAAATGTAGGGTGCTTTTTCATTTCCAGAGAAACCTTCACTAGGACATGCTGACTGATCTTGTTTAGCTTCATGTAATTTGGGACCCCCTTCCACATTTGCTTTCAATTCTAGCCCAGTTTTTTGTTGCAGGTGAAAGGCACTGAGGGAGTGAAGACTGCTTTGAGTTTCACTTTCAGAATATTGATCATATTTAACTTTAACAGGTAGCTAAACCATCCTACATTTAATGGAGGCATGATATAGAAATGAGAAAAAAAGAAGTTCCAAACCAAACTGATTTGGAAGTTAGCCACTGTCACAATAATTCTGCTGTGGTGAAACTTGAATGGGCAACATGCAAGGCAACAGAAATCGTTCCCAGGGAGCTTTTACAGAGGCCAAGATAAATTATATGTAATTCAAGCACCCTGGAATATTCTAAATGGTAGACAGTAAATGAGCGGTGCTTAAGTGAGAGTGGCTCATGTCCACTAAATTATTACACTGAATTGTGGATACTAAGTTGTTAGTAGTGTACACTCAAAACTAGTAAACAAATCACAGCAAGTTAGTAATTCAGGCAGAGCAAGCCCTCAAGCTTTGCTGTTGCAGCTGGGGAAGTCATGAGCTCAATCTGAAACTGCTTATCCAAAAAGCCAGAAGGAAGTACCATAAAGCTGAGTTTGGAGGTCACATCACTGTTATGTGCTTCCACGATGCAGGGCAGGCTGTCTGGGACAGACAGCTGTCCATGCTGCCAACACTGGAGTGAAAAGGAGGGATTTAAAAAAAATAAAGAGAAAAATGAGTCTATGCTTTACTTTGTGGATGCTTCCAAAGTCTCCAGCTTGCTAGTTAAGCAGCTGGCAGCATCTTGCCAGGAGGAGACCTGCCATCCACTTGGAGAAAGGATAAAAAATGTTAAGAACACCAATGTTAAGGTGCTCACATGACACTGTTGGGGCTGCTCGAGGCAGCACAGCGTCCAGCTGCACACGTCCTTGGCTTCTGCTGCTGCAGGCAGGGGTCAGCTGCAGCAAGCAGGGAAAGCTGTCAGCTGCAGCAAACAGGGAAAGCTGTCAGCTGCAGGAAACAGGGAAAGCTGGCTCCTTCGCAAGGAGCAAGCCCCAAACAAAGGTGGCGTAAAAGTGTATGCAAAGGCAAAGGACGAGAGAGGGGTCTTTGTGTAGGTTCCAGCTGGTTTATTGCCGGTGGAAAATCCAGGGTCAAAGACCAAGAATTGAGACAGATCACAGTATTTTATACGGGGGTGGAACAAGCGGGAACAACCAATGGGGATCGACTGAGAAGGAGGGGACAACAGGGGAATATCCAATAGGGATAACCTAAGGGAGGGAATTACATGAGTAGACCAATGGAGCATCGAAGAAGGGAGAACTTCCCAGAACTAATACATAGGCTACTAGGGGAAATACATAAACGTGAACTTATACATAAAACTGGGTGAAGAATTCCTAAATCAATGAACTTAAAACATGTAAACTAAGAACCACTATGAGCATGGGGACTCGCCGTATCCAAGGGGTGAGAATCAGACCTCTGTGTTCTGGAGGCCGGTCCAGCTGTTCTCTGAATGCTCTGCTGTGGTGGCCACTGCCACCTGCACTGCAGCACTCACACTTCGTAGGGAAATATTGCAGCAGGACAAGTTAAGCTGAGCTGCTCTCAGCTGCATGTGAGGAGAAGTGTCACTCCACTGCACAGGAAGGGCTCCAGTGTCGCTCCTCTTGACTTCAGTGACATGATGGATATCCCACTAGCAAATATTGAGACAAATAACATGTGCAGAACTGGCCATAGATTAGAAATATTTTGCCACTCTTGGATGTCAGTGATCACAGTATCACAGCAGTGAATCTCATCAGTCATCAAATAGTAGCTTTCAAATGCACCAGCCACTGTGGTCACATGGAGCAAGTAACAACTTCACACAAATAAATGGCTATGTTCCTCACCTTAATAAATATGTGATTTCCTATCACATCATCAAACAATTACATATTGTATAAGAAAATTGAAGCTTAAAGTATAATGAAAAACAAGCAAATAAAAACATATCACAAACACATTAATAACTTTAAAAAACATAAGCAACAAATACACCTCTTAAATCTATTTGTCAGCACATTTCTTATGACAAAAGCTTGATTATAATTAAATCATAAATTTAATTAATCCTAGGAACTATCTGGAACTTCATTTTATGTAGTTGATACGTCTTGCTTTTCGCTTAAATCACTATGAGGTGGGAAGTGTTAGATATTGCTTTGATATTACTGATGGCTCTGCTTTTCTCTATAAAAGTAATTTGCTAGCTAAGTATTTTTGGAAATTATTCAGTAGTATTAAAAGAAAATATTTAATGGAATTTTTGTGGGTTTGTATGGTATTTTTCTTTGTATCAGTTTAGACGTATCCCACCGCATACATTATTTAAAAGTAAATAATTTCTTCCTAATATCTAATCTAAACCTTTTAAACCCTTTTAGCTTAAGGCCATTCCCCCTTGTCCTATCACTATGTGCCCTTGTTCTTCTCCAGCTCTCATGCAGGCTCCCTTAAGGTGCAGGAAGGCTGCTGTAAGGTGTCCCCTAGGAGCCTTCTCCAGGCTGAACAGCCCCATCCCTGCCAGTCTTCACAGCAGAGGTGCTCCAGCCCTGTGATCATCTTCTGTGGACTTGCTCCAACAGCCCATGTGTGTTCACGTTTACAGAAGCCCAATATGAGCCGTGAAGCTGCTGCATACTTATTTGCATAAATAGAGGATAAAATAAAATGTAATTTTGTTTTGGGGTTCTATGATTTTCAACAGAGAAGGGTCAAGGTCTGTGCCTGGATTGTTGGTATCAGAGCAGTGAAGATACAGAATGATAAATCATTCATCAGATTTTGGAGAATGCAGTGAGTGTAGGATAAGTCCAGCACTTCAATGCTTGTGGAATATTTTATATTCTCTTCTACTTAAAAAAAAATTGTCACCACTGATTTATGTCTCCTTGTTCTGTTTATACCTTAAGTTTCTGGCTGCTGCTTTACTGTTAATAATATGATTTTAGAAAGCAAAGGAGCAATTTACAAGTAATAACTTCTCATTGGTCTCTCCAGTAGGGAGAAACTTGTGCAACTGCTTCAGGGCTTAGGAAAATTCTGCTCCCAAAACTTCTTCAGAGAGTGGAATGGGAAGGGGATTTCCCTGGGTGCCCCTGTCACTGGCAGTTCTTTTGCAGGGCTACAAGTCTGGCAGTGAGACTTCGGCTGAGGTCTGCAGGCCTTGGTACATATGGTTAACTTCCTAATGCTGGTTCTGGGGACCTGATTAAAACTGTCAGAGCTTTCAATTAGATTTATGCTTTTTTCCAGAGGAATTTGTGAGGTTTTAGCAGTGTTAAAAGATCAGGCATGCATAGACATACTGACTTTGTTAACATGTTGAATTAACACATCAAATGTTTTAAAATTACCTGGGTGGAAGGCCTGTGAAAGTGTAAAGTATTTTACTTATTTACTTTGTCTAATATTTATTAGGCAACTGTCTGAAATAAAACATGTTGCTCTTTGTGATAGTTTTTAAATGAATGAAAATTCTGTTAAAGCAGGGAGTCCTCACAAACACTTCACAAGGCAATCATCAACTTGTACCACTATTCCTTGTTTGCTCCTGTTGGCAAAGGTACTTCTGCCTCTCAGGGAGCTGTTCTGACTTATTTGGCCATATTTACTGAGGAACTACTGTGTTGCCAGGAGCAGGAGTGGCTTCGTGTGGTTTTGACTGAGGGGTGAAGACCAGGAAGAACTGCAGGGGTCAGGGCTTTAGGTGAGAACTTCTGTTTATTCACTAATTCCCTGGCAACCAACAACCACGAGAAAGCAAACATTGAAAAGGTTCACGATAGAGCAAGCTTTAGTGTTCAGTTTCTTATACAAATTAAAGTCAGCTACCAGCCTAGGCAGTTACCAGCCTAAACAATATCTTAGGTATGAAACCTCATGCGTTAAGAATACATCCCCTGCTTTCCTGAACTTAAAATGTCTTAAACGGATGAAGAAGGTAAATGATGATGGAGAGTTACTGGAGTTTCTT
This sequence comes from Corvus brachyrhynchos, assembly GCF_000691975.1. Classification (NCBI taxonomy): domain Eukaryota; kingdom Metazoa; phylum Chordata; class Aves; order Passeriformes; family Corvidae; genus Corvus; species Corvus brachyrhynchos. The sequence goes on along the minus strand of NW_008236217.1, from coordinate 5,546,431 downwards.
TTATTTTTGCTGGGATAAAAGCTGACACTGTCACGTTTGCCACTCAGACACCTCCTTCTCATTGCCAAGGTTGGAGTATATTTTCCTTGATGATGATGTCAAGAAAGTTGCCTCACAAAATCCATTTCTTCATAATGCCTTACCTAAAGCGAAGTATTTGTTGAGAGGCACTCTTGGCAAATGTTCCCTCTTTCCAGATCCCACCATCCTTAGTCTTGAGATCGTATTTCCTTCATTTATATTTTGGATAAAGCATGACCAGGACATGGAGTCTCCATGCACCTGGTACAAAATGTGATGTCAGTGGGACAAGCCACCGACAGGCTTTGTATTTGTACCTTATTACAGACCATAACCTTTATGCTGGCCGCTGACAACTGCTCAGCATTTGAACTTGTAACCTATGAACAGTTCGGTGTTTTTTTCTGTGGGTAAGTGTTGTTCCCTATATTTTTTTAAAAAAGTAAAAATACCCAAAACAAAACAAACACCAAAATCCCCCCTCCAAATCAGAACCAACTTGCATACAGTGTTGCATTCAGAAAAATCACCATCTGGTTAGAACTTTTAGCTCCACTTGAGTTTGACCTGAAGTGGGGATCTGTAGAAGCAAATTGTCTTATCATGTGAAATATTAGGATACAACCAATACTCCTACTGACAGCAGAGGAATGGGAAAACTCGGGAATTTGATGTCTCTTCTTAACCTTTGGAGGGATTTGCAGTATAGGGTCATGGGCTTTACTTCTTTAAATGTGCTTTTTTAGCCCATTCTTTCTGTCCTGTCCCTGTCCATTCTTTTGTCTTCACTGCACCTGCTTCCATTTTATTTTTCACTCTTATTTCAGATACATTCTGTAGGGTCCTTCTTTTAGTGTACAAGCATCTGCCCAGACAGTCTTGACTTCTGTTGGTGTAGATTTTTAGATTTCTAGAGTGTTTCCAGTGGAACTGTAGATGACTCTAAAGGGATTTTAAGATTACAAACAACATAATGTTTCCTAGCTACACATGATGGATCTGTCAAAGCAGGTAACGAAGCTGGTAGGGTGTGTAAACATCTTACGCAAACCAGTTACATTAGCGTAGGAAGAAGGCATTAAATTGTTTCTTGTGAGTGAATGAAGTTCTTAGAGACTCCGCATTTCTCAAAGAATGGAAATAAAGTACCTTTGAATCAAGATGAGGTGCTCATCAACTTCACCTGCTGAAACAGATACCCCCACCCCAATTTTTTGAGGTAAGTAACAAAAGCCCAGCCACTGCCCTGAAAGGGCTGAAGCCAAGTACCTAGGGGGGAAGCAGACTGTGTTTTCCCAGCTGTCTCAGACTTACCAATCCTAGGGAGAACGGATGCAAGCTAGTAGTGTAGCAGGGTTATTCTATCTTTTTGAAATAAACATTCTTTTGAGCTACTTAAGCATCAGTCAGTTTTCTAGTGATGTTTTTGTTTGGGTTTGGTTTTTTTCCACATAACATTTGTTTCCTCCTTTTTCCTTCTGTTATCTTCATTACCTGCTTTCTGCAGTCATCTTTGATCATGAAACACTTTCTCTGAATGTAAAGGATTTTATAGGGGTTTTGTATTGCATGTATCCTAACAGTATTTTATATGTATGTAAATGTATATGTATATGTATATTTATATATTATTTTACATATATAAAAATATTAAAAAGTATATATGCATGTTTTACAGTTTCTGAAGTCTGAAGTTACTCTGCATTCGGATGGTGCTAAAAAAAAATCTCTCTTGGATGAAAAAAAACAAAAAGAAAAGAAAGAAAATAAACCACAGGATTTACCACATCAGTAGGACACGTTTGTTCATGGTGTTTTTTGTTACATTTCCCTAATCTGAATTTCAGAAAGGAGGGCATGGAAGAAGACACTTTTAAGGAGGAAGACCATCCATCTCAGCAGTCTGTCAGTGATCTGACCAGCATGGTACCATCTTCCAGTACAACAGAAAAGGTCGTACCTCCTTTATACCCAGGTTGGGTTGGCAATATGAGTGAGTCTTCCAGCAAGAGCTGTTCACTTCCATTTAGTTCAGAAGCCAGTGGTCTGATAAGCAACAGTAGTAATATCTCAACTGATAACATGAGCCACAACCAAGCTTTTCAGCATCCAAAGCAATTATGTTATTCAACCAACTCTGATATTTTTCCTCAGAAGTTGACTTCCAGTGTAAACCAGGCTGGAATTCATGATGTGAGTGAGACCTTGGAAATGTTCACTCCTCCTTTGCTCCCTGCCTCAGAGATGAACCGTTGTGCTACCACATGCAAAACCATGGAGCAGGTTGGTTTGCTGTAAATAATCACTGAATTTTTAAATGCACATTGTGTATTCCTGATAGTGGCCCAGCCTGTCCAGAAAGAAAGGGTCAGTTACTTTCATGTCTGTAGGAAGCTTTACTGTCAAGACTGGGAAGTGCATCATAACCCTGTGTCTGATGCTGTTGCTCTAATGCACCCATGCAATAAAGTGCTTTCCACAAGAGACAATTAAACAATCTTGCTCTTATTCCTCTTTGATAGTTATTGCTATCTTCCTCCCTCTAGTGGAAAGGTTTGCATGTTCTGGCTCCACATTCTTGTGTCTGTAATGGTTGTGAGGCATGTTCATGTTCTTTTTCATATGTCTTTTTATCAGTCCTCATGCTCCATGTTCTTTTTATACATTTTTTTCATTTCTGACTTTTTTCTCTTCTTAGTTTTGACAAAGTGGTGCACAGAAGTAACTCCACAGTATCTCTTCCACTGGATGATCAATCTGCTTCTTGTAAGACAGTAAACAATACAATGTCTTAGCTGTATATTTTAAAGAGACTCTTATATTTCCAACACAGTTGAATTTATTACTTAGCATGTATCTATGCTGGCAGTTCTCAATCCTTTCTCCACCTGAGGTTTATCATTATTTTCACATTTTTTTATTCTAAGGAAGAGTGTAGTACTTTACATATAGGGGCAGGAAGTTTGTTATTCCTTGGTTGCTGGGAAAGTAATAATGTAAGTAAGGCTGCACTTGAAGATAATTTCTTGTGAGTCCCAGGAATCTGCTACTTCTGTTCTCAGATGACATAAACAAGGTCATTAAGTTTAATGACCAGAATGTATCCTGTGATATTGTAAACTATTAACAGCTGGTCATAAAATCTGATACTGAGTCTTAGGCATTCTTTGTTCTTTGGTGCCTTCTGCCATTTGACTATGTGAATTACTTGAACTCTTCTTAAAGAGCCTGGTGAAGAAAAAGTGACCTTGGATTTTGCTTTATTACATGGTGCTCTCGAATAATACCAGAGAGAGAGACAGTAGAGTGAAAATTGTGCTTACAGGTAGACTGCCAGGAAGCTTCTGGCACAGCAGCAATATGACACTGTCTTTATGTTGTAAATTTTAGCTCTGGGACAGATCTGGTAATTCACAATAAATAAATAAGAGGAAAAAAAAGACCTATCACTTGTACGACTGATCTCTGGTAGTTCTTCTCAGTGGACAGGACAGAAGAAACAGATGAGTTAAAGAAGGAGTCAAATAGATATAAACTGGGAAACTCAGAAAATCAAGGCAAGTTGGATAGGTGTGGGGAGTACCTGGCCTGCAGAAGGGCTGTGGAAATGGTCACAGCAATTTAGTCAGAAACAGAATCATTCTTCTACCCTTTCATCCCTAGTTTCAGACCATGCTTATATTTCCTACGACTTGCATCTCTGGCCAGTGGATATTGACTTTTGAAAGCTCCTTTTCATCAATGCCAGTGTACACTTTGAGTTCTAACATGCCAAAAGAGTTTTAAATATAAATGTTAAAATTCTTTATTCAAAGTAATACACACTTTAAGAAACGCCTATCCCCAAAGCTCAGATAAGGTGATTCTTTCTGATTAAAAACCATGCAGAAGTGTAGTTTGATACTGTATCTTCCTGATATTTTCAGGCTCTGGGGCAGCAGGACCAGCTGATGAAGCAGCAGATGGAGCAGCTGCAAAGGCTGGTGGCTGAACAGCAGAAAATCATTGCACTTTACAACCCAGGTACTCATGGAATCTCTCCTCACACGGTGGCACCTACACCTGCTGCTGCTTGCGCACCAGAAGCAAAATACAGCAGTTCTTTAAAGAGAAGGTTTGATAGTTGTTTTCAGTGGCTGGGGGCTCTTTCTCTGGCAGTTATGCTAAAATATTCCCTTCTTTACAAATATTGCATCCAAGCTGTAAACTTCTGAAAACACTTCTTTCCTCACCTGTATACTAAAATTTCAGGAGAACCTTTATGTTTAATAAAAGACCTCTGTATAGACTTCTATTGAAGTAGTCTTGAATGGTAGTACAGAAAATTATCGTAGAGTGGTAAAAATTACAGAGAAGCTGAAATATCCTTTCTCTTCTGTACCTATATATGAAAGTTCCAGCTTTACATAGATAAAAGAAGAAGAAAGTCAACACACCATTCTTCTGTTAATAGATACTTACCTTTAATAGTGCAGCCTGTTCCTAACAGCATGATACCACTCCTTGAACAGTTTCATTTGACAGTGGGATTGCTGGAAAACACCATCTGCTGAGCAAGTAGAAAAAGAGGACCCCACACACCTTCCCATGCTGTCCACAGCAGTAGAACATTCTCCTCAGTGTGTGCCCAAGGTGAAAGAAGAATTTAGGAAAATCATGTAGACTTGTGAGAGCATTGGCCTTGCTTTAGCAGGGCTGCTTGTGCATAACATCAGACAGGGGGTATCCATAATTTCATGGGAAGGCCAGGGTTGATGCTGCTTCTCAGGTAACCTGCTGGGGAGGCAGCTTCACCTAACCCATGAGCTAAGGCTCTAAGCAGCCTAAAGCATCCCCTGGCTGCATGTATACATTGATCTGGCATTTTTTTTCAGTCTAATTTCAAGCTACTTGACCCAGTTGAGGATCTGTGCAAGAATCTCATTATGTTAAGGTCTCAGAGGAGAGTTAGGAGAACTAGGTGATGGCACCTTTCATGCTAGAGTTCAGTGTATCCTGATGAGGTCTTACAAACAACTTTTTGGAATTGAAAATCTACTTTTTTTTTTTTAAGTTTTTTTTTCCCATGTTCTAATCATACAAGGTGAGAGTAAGTCCTCTGAGACACCCGCGTCTTTTGTTGTTCCCCCATTCACATATAAAAATACTTCATAGCACATCTAGTTTGACCAGTTTGGACATAGTCCTTTATAATCAAAATTCTATTTATTTCGATTGCCATACGAGGAACATCTACTTGCAAAAGTTCATTCAAGACAATAGGCATTACTTTAGGCACATTTAGAGATAATAATAAAAATTAAGAGTTTATGGCCATCCCCTTACCCCCTATCCTGGAAACCCTTGGAGCTGGCACTATTTTAGGGAAATACTACCTTACGTTATTGCTTTCATAAAAGAAAATGAAATTTTAGCAAGTTTCATCTACCTCACCAATGAGCATAATACCTGTTGTTAGCTAACAAAATAAAAGGGGCTTTGCTTCATTCCCTCTCAGCCTCATGGGTTGAGAGAACCTTCTGGTAGGAATGACAAAATGTTGGGCTGGACAAACAATGGACAAGCAGATCCACTGCACCATTGGGGTGCAGAGGTGCTGTCATTGAACGTTCACAGCAGCTTGAAAAGCTGTGGGGCTGTCAGAGCACGTAGGCAGGCAGGAGGTGTATGCTGGGGTAGAGGCACCAGGCGGCAAACAAGGGCCAACCACCACCCCAGAGAGACCACTAAGACCCAGGCTTTCTTCAGCTTAGGTTGTCTGCTTGTGTTGTGGGGCCCTCTCTGAGCTTCCTGATGATGCCAGCAGTGCAAAGAAATATGAGACTGAAGGGAACAAGAAACTTGGGAAAGAACACAGTGTCAGATCTGTTTGAAGGTCTTGATGGAGTGTAGCAATCAGGGATTTTTTGTGGGGGGATAAGGAGGATTTCAACCATTGGCCCTGCAGCCAGAAGCTAAGCCACAGCAGCAGTGGTATGAGCAGGCCTGGCTGCCATTGTACCAGATTTCCTGATGGAGCTATGCCACTGTGAATTAACTGTCAAGAGCCACTGCTGTATACTAGGGAGACAGCCTGAGAAAGAGAGAGGATGGAGACTATGACTGAGTAAATGAAATCTTCATCATCCTGTTCTTTTTGCCTCAGAGAAAAGGCTGGTTGAAATGGCAGGCAAAAGTCATCAAGCTGTCTGCGGCGACCAGGTGGAACAAGTATACAGTCTGTGGCTTCCAAGTTTTCTAATCAAAGCAGAACCTCCACGGAGCAATTATGTTGCTCATTAATCTCTGCCCAAATGCCACAATTAGCAAGGTGTTTGTTGTTACTTCCAGCCGTTCAGTGAGAGCAGAACTGTTCTGTGGCTGCACCACTTTTTTTGGGTTCTTAGGAAGGGCTGAGAAGGAAAGTGTCTTAAGTCTGCTATGCTTCACCATACAAATTTCTCTTCCCCCTGCCCCAGTGCTGTGAATCCTTAAATGCTTTTCTGAAGAAAGCTAGTACAGTTAGTACCATGAACTCAAGACCAAACTCATACAGTTAGAAATATATTTATAGGATTCTCTTTGGGTGTATTTACATATCCAGCTACATTTAGCTAACATATAAGGCCACAGACAAAATGCTGACTTGAATTAAAAGGAAGCAAAACTGCACTCAAAGTCCTCTTTTGTTACTGAAGGCAGTGTAAGTTTAGGATAGCAAAGAACACTGCATTAGTTTGGTACCATTGACCTTTAAAGATGTAAAATATGAAGAACTAGTAGGGCTATGATTTCTCTTATTATGGTAAAGGTAGTTGCTTTAATATTGCCATGCATTTAAAGAAGTAACATAGCATTCAAGAATAAGATCAAAACCTCATTGAACAACAGGTTGTCATTTTAATGCCTCATGGAACATACACAGAAGCGGCTCTGACCACCTGCTGGCTGCATGGTTAAAACATCTGCCCAGAAGTAGTGAGTTGGGATATTCCTGAAACTTTGCCAGTCAGGTTTCAAATCCACAGGTCAACCTTCTTCCAAAAAATGCCTTAACTATTTTCAGTCTCAGCCATTCTCTTTCTGCTTATTGAAGTTAGGTCACAGGACAGAGAGGGTTCGTGGTATAAAGAAAGAAAGTAAAAAGCAAATCTAATTTAGAAAGGTTTTTTTTTCCTGGAAGTAGTGAACCTGAACTTTGGTCCCTATGCAGAACTGCTTATGTTTTTTCCATTGGTAAGTGTTCTAATATAATGTGTAACCAGCCATCCAGAGCTAAAAGGAAAACCTTTTCCACTTTTGCATTGAGGTATGCCTCAGAGATATTTTGAGATACATAACTTTTACCTGCCAATTGACTTAAGGGGCCCTAGGGTAAATGGGGTTTTTTTTTGCTTGCTCAGGAGTACTTTGTAAGTTCTCTTTAATTCAACATCCCTGTAGCATGTAATAATTTTGAATATTTGGTGATTGTAGCAAGCAGGTTTTACAATTTAAATAAAATAACAAACACGAAATTTGATTATTTTATTCTGAACATGCAACCACCATGAAAAAAGCATGAAAGCAACATTGTTTTTGTGTCACACCAGTTTAGCAAGAGATTTCTAGTTCAATGCAAAAATATTTGTCTTAAGCTTCTCTAATTTTTCTTCTCTGGTGATTATTTTTAGGCTTTTCTGTTTCTCCTGGGATACCTCCTCACCTAGCAGCCACAATGCCACCCCTTCCATGCTTTCCGGCTACTTTCATTCCTGTCCAGTTCCCATCACAAAATTCTTCCCAGGCTGAGAGCCTGGAATTCTCACAGACATCTCCCTTGGCAATGTGCTCTGCTTGGCAAAGCAAATCCCCGGAGCTCATGCCAAACGAGAGCAGCTCAGAAATCTCAGGAGAACACGTGCAGCTTTCAGATTCAGGTGGGCAAAAAGTGCTGGAAATCTGAACCTAAGTCTATTGTACAACTCCCTTGAATCCTTGCCTTTACTAGTGATTCTAACTGACTTTATTGAAGGTCAGGGGAAGGTGCTTTGTTTTTATGGTGGCTTGTAATAAAAGCTTTTAAAGTATTGTAAACTTGTTTTTTTTACTTCTCGAGTCACAGTTGACTTGCCTCATAGTGAGAGAAGTTGCAGCTTGTAGATATAAATGGAGAAGGAAGTCATTAAATTGAGAAAGCTAAATTATATGAAGTAGGGAATAGGTTATATTTAGGGGAAGAAGCATAAGAAGTCGGATGTGGCTATAGCTTTCCAAGGTGTGAGAGCACATTGCTGTAGCTAAGAAGGCCTGCTCTCTGTCAGCAATCTTGGTTTTTCTCACACTGATCTAGAGTTGCATCACTGAGAGCTAAAACAATGTAAGCTGTTACTTGGCATCTTCTCTTGGCTACACTTTGCAAGCCTTGTCTTCTGTGGGAATATACCAAAGGGTAAGAAAGAATAAAAGAGCAATTTGCAGGAAACCAAAAGTTGATTTCAAAATGGGAGGAAGAGGAGTGCAAAAAAAGTAGGAATAAACACTTAAAAGGAAAGAGAATGTAATTGTAGTCCAGACGTGCATCCTGGATTCCTTTGAACTTCTGTAGTGAGACCTGACTGTGAGCCACTCCCATGGTACAACTGAAATTTTATTTTCATATTCTTCTATCTAGCTCAGGACAGGTACTCTCACTGAAAGAATCTGATCACTTCTTGTCTCTGGAACTACTATTTTCTTGCTGGTTTACACGGAACTTGGATCCATGCCCAGTTAAGTTTACAGTAGAGCTTCAGAAATACTTCTGACAGTACAAATGAGGGGAATTGAGAGATAGTCTGTGAGTGGATGAATCACAGAACCACTGAACAGTTAGGGTTGGAAGGGACCTTTGGAGATCATCTAGGTCAACCCCTCTGCCAAGGCAGGGTCACCTTGAGCAGACCACACAGGAACACATCCAGGTGGCTTTTGAATATCTCCAGAGAGGGAGACCCCATGATCTCCCTGGGCAGCCTGTTCCAGTGCTCTGCCACCCTCAGTCTAAAGAAGTGTTAAGGTGGAACTTCTTGTGTTTATAGCCATTATTCCCTGTCCTGACTCTGGGCACCATCCTCTTGGCACTTGCCTTTGATATACTTGTATGTATTGATGAGGTTCCCTCTCAGCCTTCTTTCTCCAGACTGAACAGGCCCAGCTCCTGAAGTGTCTCCTGATAAGAGACATGCTCCAGATCCTTCATCATCTTTGTGGCCCTCCACTGGGCCCTCTCCAGTCTTTCTTAAACTGTGGAGACCAGAATTGAACACAATACCACACATGTGGCCTTACTTGGGCTGAGTAGAGAGGGAGGATCTCCTCCCTCAACCTGCTGGCCACACTCTTCCCAGTGCACCCCAAGATCCCATTGGCTCTTTTGGCCACAAGAGCACTGCTGGCTCATGGGCAGCTTGTCATCCACCAATACTCCCAGTCCTCCTCAGCAGAGCTGCTCTCTAGGTGGTCAGCCCCCAGTCTGTGCTGCTGCTTGGGGTTATTCCTCCCCACGTGCAGCACCCTGCACTTGTCCTTGTTGAACCTCATAAGGTTTCTCTCTGTCCAGCTCTCCAGCCTATCAACGTCCCAGGGAATGGCAGCAGAGCCTTCAGAATCTGACAGCAGGAACACACTAGGACAGGGAGAGCTATGACTGCTTTTTATTGAAAGCTGTGCTGACTTCAGCCTGCCTCTTGTGTAAAACTAAGGCTTGAAAGTGCAGAGGCCTCGTAACATCAGGGTAACTTCCAACTGGATCTGGTCAGTGCAGTTGTCTTTGAAATATGCTTCAGCTGAATTTGCACTTGAGGACTGGGCTAGCTGACACTTTTCTGGCTGTTGTGATGAGTCTGGTTTTTTACTGTTGGACACATAAATATATCAACAGTTTGCTTAACATTTCACATTCTTATTTAAAGGGATAAGCACCGAGCCACTGCTTCAGTCTACAGAGAGCGCCACAAAAAACCTTTCCAGACAAGATGCTCAAGAAGAGAACAGAAAAGAAAAGAAAGGTGAATTACACAGATGTTTGGGCACATTGTTCTTGCCTTGCACAGGGAATCACTAGTTGAAAATTAAAGACCTTGGGCACCTCTCCTATTAAAGCATTCTGAGGCAGCCTAGCCCCACATGTGAGATCTGTGAGAAGGGACACGTGGCTTCTGCATCTCTTGCGTCTGTCAACCTACTGTGCCACCTCTGCCTCCTCAGACATATTCTGGTGCAAGGCAGGTGGGAAGGTTGCAGAAACAGCAACACTTGTCTGCTATGGGGCTGGAGATGTTGGAGATATTTGGTGTGTAGCTGAGAAAGACTGAGGGATGAATACAAACTTTTGTATTCCTGTTGTTGGACCAGAAAGTCCTTCCAGCATGTTGCAGAGGACTTTGATAGCACTGGCTGTATTTACATGATGAAGTGAGTTATATAAATCCTGCTACAGCAACAGTGTGTAGTATGAATGAGCAAGGTTTTTTGCTCCAGTTATCAGCCCTAACTTGACCTAAAAGAGGAACTCACCACTAGCTGACACTCAGAAGAAAAATTAATTGAAGTAGAAGCTGCTTTCTTTTGGTGAAAGACAGCAAGCGTCAAAATAGGAAGATGCACACATTTGCAGTTCTGTGAAATAAAACAGAAAATGTCTGGTTAGAAACTCTCATGTTCACAAATACTGCTTATTGAACTGTTAAATGAACTGGCTTGCAAGTCACATAATTATAGACACACAAGTAGTTCAGTACTGTCTAGCAGTGCCTTCACTGCCATGTTCTGGGGTGAACACATTAAGCAAGAACTACAAATCTCTAGAGGCAGGGGACACGCATCTTACTACTTGTCATTTCCATGATTCCAGCACTAGATTTGAGGATCAGAAGCCTCTTTTTTACCACAGATTGCATCCTTCCATCTACTTAATTCAACTGTATTCTGTAAAGTGTTTTCAAAAATCAAAACCTTGTGTATGTTGTTGAAAATACAAACATTTCTAATTATTTTAGGTTATTTATTTTTCATTTATTCATTCTGTAAAGGCTTTGTTTACATTGACCTTTTTCCTGCTGCTTAGAGAACAGTCGATTAAAAAAAGAAAGGAATTTCTCTGAAACTTTTTCTGCTGCTAAAGAAGAACAAAGAGAACAACTAAAGGAGGAGATTTCTTCATCTCAGTTTGGCATAGAAGGGAAGATGAAGACTGGAAATACAGAAGCCAGGTGAGAAATTATCTTAGTCAGTCAGTCAAGCTGCAAACACATGTTTTCCTTGATGGTATACACAATGTTTGTGTTATATATGCAACACCATGGCTCTTTCCTTTGCTTGGCAGGTGTGCATGGGCAGAAATTGGGCAGGTCTATGGCCTAGCAGTTGATCTACTTCTGTGTAATGGGATGCTGGTCTTGCCAATATAAATATAAATGGGTTTGTAACTGTGATCTCCAAAGGATAGAAGTAAGGCAAAAGTCGGCAAGGAGAGAAAAAAATCTGTTGATATGCCATCACTTCTGCAGTGGCCATCAGTTTGTGATGGTAGCTCCTTCATTCCTGTCCTTGCTCTGCCTCTTCAGCTGTGCCAAGACCAATTTTTATATGCCTATATATTGAACAGGGCAGTGAAGTAATCCTTGTTAAAATTATCTGGAGAGAGTAGGATAGTAAGATTTAACTTGGATCACTTTTCTGATCTGGTTCATCACTGCACTGCAAAATGAACTGTACCAGGACTGTGGGGATGCTCACAACAGGCAGGAATGGGTGGGCTGGCACTGGTGATGGAAGAAATGCTCTTAGAATTGTTACCTTTCCTCAACCGACGCAGATAGAAGCAGCAGGTGTTTGGCACACTGAGCCTTCCATCAAGTAAAAAAAGAAGCAGCAAACTTCTAGGAAAGCACAGACTGAGAGCAAATGTCATGAAAATTTTAGTGTGTTAACCATGTGGGAAGTTGGACAGAGAAGGAAGACAGGGACCTCCAGAGCAGAAGACTGGGAAGATGTGGCAGCACCATATGAATGTCTGGGCAAGTGGCCCTGTCCATGTATGCATTTTTGGATCATCAGTGAGCTTCTGAAGTCTGTCTCCCAGTCACCGCTACTTGTGATTTGGCTGGTATTTCACATTGTGGTCTTATCATGAGCTGGATGAAAGTAAAGCATAGAATGTTCTCCAGCTCTTCATGACACTTTCACTATGGCACCAGGCTGTACTTGGTTTGAAGCAAGCTTTGCTGAAATGAGAATTGTCTAATGTTGAGTCCTCTTCAGCAAGAGTTTTCCCTCCAAATCTCATATGATTAGGTCATGGTGTGATAGCAGAGACAGAGGGACAAATTAAAAGGTTATCCATGGTACAGTGGTACTGGGTAGAGATGGGTGTAGGAAGGACAGTGATGCGCTGTACTTCTATTAATCCCAGAATTTTTTTATATTTTGTAGAAATTATTAATAAGTGACTAAATTAAGGATCAAGCACATTTCCTTTGAAATAAGATATGCTTGTGAATGCTGTATTATGCTTCATTTTGAGTCAGCTTTCAGTTTGGCCCTCTACAGCATTATAGACATTATTTTTTTCTACTCTATCACTCTTCACCATCTAATTCAAGCCACTCTACCAGAGAGATAGTGAGTTCTTTGTGACTGTCATCAACTCTAGTCTGCAGAAAATGACTGAAATATTTTTTCTTTTGACTATTTTCTATTTCTAAGGACACACTGATACCAGCCAAAAAGTGTTGCTTGCTGAAAGTATAATTAATGCTTGGTCTAGACAGGATGTTTTAGAGTGAGAGTTGGATTCACACAATAGGGAGATTTTACTAACATGCTTCACATTTTAAAAGTATTGCAGAGACCATTTACAATTCTAAACTCCATATCAGCTTCATACAAATTATCAAAAGAAAACTAACTAAAGAATGTTACAAATTAGTACCTTCTTGTTCCTTGCCTAGGCAAATCACACCAGCAATTGGTATTAGACAGAAGACTTCTGAAAAATTTGTTGAAGAGCAACTTAAAGCAGACAATCATCTCATAGAAAAGCAGCAGAAAGAGCAACAGGTACTGTTGCCATCGGTGCATTCACTTCATTTTTGACAAATTCTCACGGACATAGATATTGCATGGGCTCTATTTGGTCTCATTGCATGGTAGCACATTTTTCCACTGATCTTGCATGTGATATTGAAAGATTTTTCCCCAAAGTGGAAAAAAAGGGCTGTATTACTCAGACACAATCCTATTCCCCCACTACTTCCCACTGGATTCCTCTGTTTCCACCTATTTTCTGGGTCATAGTTTGTGCCCAGGTCTCAAGACACTTAGTTAAAATAGACATCAAGGTAGTCTCTGTTTGTTCCATAATAAATGGTCTCTCATGTGCCACCACTGTGAGAATGGGGGCATTTCCAAATGCAGGTTTCATACAAGGGCCAATTACACTGAGAGTCTTCTGCATTTTGCCGTGGGTACAGTTTGAGATGAGCTTATGCCTGACACCTCTAGGTGTCAGACTCAGCATTTGGTTCGGCTTGGTGACTTGGAAGATGCATGTTTCATCACTCAGAAATTTTCTCTATGTCTCCTTGGTAAAATAGCATCTCATACTGATGCAGTTATGTATTTTTGTGTCACATTGTAAAAACTACTTGGATTTGCCCTGAAAACAAAGAAGGATAGAACTTTTCCCATCTTCTGTCATACAGACATTTAGCACCATCTTAACCCTTTGACTCTACTAATGAATGAATGAATGGAGGCATCACATAGCGACTGCTTCTAAAAATTCTTGCACCTTCCCTGTAATCTCAGGGCTGTTTCTTATGTACTCAGTTATCCATACCCAGTGTCTTTAAGACTTCTGGTGTCTCAGTTTTTTCAGTTATTGTAAATATCTTCCTTTCTGCAGAACAATTCTCAGGCTGTGACTGTCAGGATTTAATTTTTTTTTTTTTCCAGGGCAAGCCAAAAATAACACCTCGAAAGGTTTTTCCGAAACGAAGAGAGGGCATAGCCAGGCTCAAAAAAATTAAGCAGAGGCCTGTAAAAGAGGACAGCAAGAATTCCAGAAGAGCTGGTTTGAATTTCTGGGGTCATTTCTCCCCGTCTGGCCAAGTGAACAGAGGCATACTACAGCCAGGAGAATGCTCTCAGCTAAATCTGCAGGTCAGTAGCTCCATGGAGATGGATACACATGAAAAAAAGCCAGACTGTGCTTTAGCTGAGAGGGAGATGAAGGTTAAGACTGACTGTGAAGCAAAAGTAGTTGAGCAAAGTGCAGAAGAAAAAGAAGTGATTGGGGGAGATAAAGACTTAAAGGAAAATCTTGGTGACACACCACAGAGAAGATGGCCTGAAATCCTGCAACCACGTCCCAAAACAGCAACAGACACAAACCTACAAGTAGGAGAGGAACTGGAGACTCATCACATGGGTCCTTTAGAACAAGTAGGCAAAACTGCTGGAAGAGCTGTGGAGGGTACTCTGCAAAAGGACCTAGGTAGGGTGGATCAGCCTCTGAAAGGACATCTCATAGAGGGAGCAAAAACCCCCTTGGAAGTCCTACAGAGGCATTATCCACTCCAGGGTTTAGATACAGATCACATCAAGGAGGCAGAGTGGAGTGCAGGTCCTGCATTCACACAGGGTCAGAACTGGGTTCAGGTATGCCCACAGGAAGTTGTGGACAGCCAGAACTTGGAAAGCAAGAGGCAAATCCATACTGGGTTTAACGTGGTCAATGATAAAATAATAAAAATTACATGTAGCTCACCTGAGGCTGTGGAGAAGGGAAGCTCAGCCTTGCAGCAAGAGTGGCAAAGGAGGGGAACAGTTGCCTCCAAATGGCAAGTTGCATCTTTCTCCTGTGAGTCAAACTGCTTACCCCCAAAAAGTAATAATGACCCCAAATCTCACCATGCTCAATATCCCTCCCAGCATGTGCCTCAGGGAGTGGATCACGCTGACAGGCATTTGGATCTTTCTGATGGTGATTATGCTAGTGATGAACCCAGTGGAACAGAAAAAATCTCTCTGAGGAAATACAGCAGATCACCACCAAGAAAACAAGATATTCAAGCAATTTCAGGTCAACAAGATCTCTCCTGCAGCACAAGCAGTGATTCTAGTACTGGAGCTGTCAGTCTGAAAGGGAGCAAGGCTCGCTCTTCTTTTCGTCAGTCCCTATTTCAGCTCACAAGACTGAAAAGGAGAGAGCATGAGCCTGAGTCAAAGAATGGGAACAGGACTAGCAGTGTTAAAAGCCTACATCTGCCATCTTCAAGAGAGGCTCATGAGATTCCTGCTTTCAAGATTAAAGAAAGCCCTGAAGTGGAAGAACTACAAAAAAACATGATTGCAGACACATCCGGTAAGAGCTACGCAAGTGTTGATTTATGTTTATTTTTCACTGGGGAAAAATTTTTGTCTTGGATTTATGACTCCTTCTGCCTGTGCTCCCTAGCTATATGCCCACCTCTGTCAGTATTTCTCAGGCCTAAACTGGAAAAAACAGAGAAGAGGGAAGAGATACATCTGCAAGCCCCTTGTTTTTCTTGGTTCTCTGTCACCACGAGTCATTTTTCCTGTTGTTTGAGGTACACTTTCAGGTGCAGACTTTAGATCCCATGAGATGGCTGCGATATTCAATGAATCTCTGTAGTCAGGGATAGAATTCCCTGTAGCTTAGGTATGACTCATCCCTTGACAGTGACATATTCCCATTTTCTATTTAAATTCCGCAGAGATAACATATGTGACTTTTTAAAAAGTGGGCAAATTAATCTCTCAAATTTGCATGTTTTTCTCCTAAGGCACAGACAACCTCTGCTCAGTGGCAAATTAAAATTTCCTAAGAATGTCTTCACTCAGTTTTGCCTTAATGTGGTCCCAGCTCTTTGGTCAATCAATGTTTCTTGTCTTTTGGCTCAGTGATCTTACTTCTGGTCATGAAGTGGAATCCTGCTTCAGCAGGCTTTAGTCCTTTTTATTGAACAAGTTCTTGACTTTTCTTGATTTCCACTGAAGGACTTCCCACACATTGACTCCTCATCCCAAACCATTGGCTTTCTCTTTACGTAATATCAGTCAAAATAAGTTTTCCTGTCTGCAATAATCACCAGGGCAGAAATACTCACTTCTGATAGCTCTCAATTGCTCTGTCACAATCTAGAAGCACACTCTAGTCTGTGTTAGACTGCTGCTACAAAAGGGTTCCTGAGTCCTCTTTGAAAGTTATGCTCATGCTAAGGTCGAACCATCAGATGGCATTCACATTCCTAAAGAGGAATTCAGCTACTGACACTAATATACCCTGAAATCTCTTTCATTTACTTCATTTGTAGGGCTTGGATTGCACTACTAAGACCTTTGCTGGGAATGGAATACTTGCATAATTAGGCAAAATACATTAATTCCTTCTGATAGATTAAGCAATAAATGCACTTATGCAGTCTGTGGTTTTAAATACATAATGAGGGTTCATAAATATTCACCAAGTTCTGTGTACTATCACAGATACCTGTCCAGAAGAATCCCAGACTATCCTTAGCAGAGGATTAGAGATTGACGTATACCGCAGAGGAACCCCTTCACTGACCATGGTGAAAGAGGAACATGAGGAAGCAATGCATTTTTGCAGGTAAATCTGCATACACAAGAAACTGATCTGTGTGTGCAGTGAGGAAAATATTTCTTTTAGCATCCTTAAAATCAGGCTGCTAAATTCTTACTTACCAGCTAAGTTCTTTCCACTGGCATTTCTGTTGTTTCTGAACTGAAACACTTATTTAGCCATCTAGATTAGAAGTAAAGCATGTCACTGAAGTAGGCCAGCTCTCAAAACACTGATGCAGTTTGGGTCTAAATCTGAGTAGCACCAAATGCTTCTCATAATTTGCTGAATATCTTTGGATTACAGTGAAAGCAGTAGGAACTCAGGCTAATTTTTTTAAAATTTGATCAGGCCACTGATTAAGTAAAGGATAAACTTCTCACATTCACAACAGGGTAGCACATATTTCTGAGGTTAATAAAAAGTGTAGATTATACATCAATGCCGACAGCATTCTTATGTCAGGAATACTAATCTTTAGACTAGACTGAGAATGTATTTGTTATCATATAAATTAAGAAGTTGAAAATTCAAGACAGTTGCTTTTGTAATTTGTAATTTGTAATTATTAAACGCTGTCAAAGTTTTAGTTTGGGTTTTTTTTTGTTTACATCTTCATAGAAGAAAAATACTTTCTTAACACAAAATCGCTGCAATGAATAATTTTGGAACTATGGGATTTGTAATGGAAGTGCCTTCACAACTATAATTAATTTTAGGCTATGAAAATGCCTCTAATAAAAATTGAGGTTGCTTACAATCAAATCAAATACGAATTTTTAATGCGATGAAATCTGTTAGAAATTAGTAGGTGCTATCTACTGTAAACACAGGAGAGATTCTTTCCCTCTTTACATTTCAAACCTAGTTCTTAACTGGTGCAAAATTGACATAGTTTATTGATTTTGATTTTTTGATATATAATGCAAGGTAAGAAATTATTTTTCAGATCTACTTGTCCATTCCTCTTAATTTCAAAGACCACAGGAATAGTGCAAAAGGCTATTTTGCATTTATCAGTTTGTATCATTTTCTCCTATAGCTGTCTTCTAGCAAAATGTTTTCACCATCTTAAAAATAAATGGTTTTGTTAAAGATCCTTCTTGGATCTCTGATCTCTGGCTGACTCTAATAGGTGTTCCAGATGTGAGTATTTGTGGGATTTGGAAGTTCATGAAACTACTAATGAAATTAGGTGCTGCTTTTACTTTTACTGGTGTAAATTTTGACTGTGGAGTAATGTACTGGTGCAGAATTACTGCAGTGCCAAATTCTGCCAGCACTGTATTCTCTGCCTGCTGGCAGTGCTGCCTTACAGATGCAATTACTTTGACTTTTTCAAAATAATGCATATTTTTAAAAGAGCTTGCCATCGATTTATTCATGTCATTAGCCATAGTAGCCCCTAGCATTTCCACACAGGTGTTTACCCAAAAATGCCTGCCCAGTATAATGTGTACATCTTTTCACTCACTTTTTCTAACTTCTAAGCTAAAGCTAATTGCAAAAGGCAGCTTATCCTCCCCGGCTGTGTCAGCTCTGTGCTGATTTATGCAATCTGAGAATCTGCTTTGCATTTTTAAATCAGTAACATCTTGTTAGGATCACAAGATGACTGCCCATTGATAGCAGTTCACTTGTGCCATGTGACAACTTGTGCCCACTGGAAACAATCAAAGCCCTTTTCTGAGCAGCGTGACATGCTCAAACCTGCCCAAATCTGTTCATTCTTTTGTTTCCAAGAACTTGATTTTCAGACCTTTCCAGGCACAAATAATATAAGCAAGAAGAAAACCAGTTGGGATGTAGTGTGTTGTGTGTATCTGGTGCCTAACAGCACCTGGAGAGTGTTCAAGGCATCAGCCCATGGCTCCACCCCTGTAGCTGGCACTTGGCATGAGCCAGAGGATTCTCTGATGGTTATTTGCTTGCTTCTTCCACAAGGGTGGCTTGTTTGCAATTTTTAATGCACAATTTCCTTTTAGTGTGGAATCTGCACACTTTTTGAACCAACAGCAACAATGTATTGATGGTTGGTTTATTTTTTCCCACCTGCATCTTGCTGAAAACCCTTTTCTTGGAAAAAACATTTTGCTTCATGTATGTTTTTGCCTTACAGACAGCTCTGCCTCAATTTGCCTCATGCAGATGTGTGCCTGGCATGCAAGCAAGAATTTCCATTTGTGCAAAGTGCTTAGCCTCTTTTAATGTATTTTCTATCTGCATTCTGCACTTAGCTCCTATTTGTAATTTATAGCTGGGTTATGAACTGTTTGACAGAGGCTCCAAAGAAGTATCCTTAAGTGCTCCTGGTATCCTTGGTTACTGTGTTTCCTCAGGGCAGGGTTTGTTTTCTAGCCTTGACTTAACACGGTTCTGTTCAGTCTTCAGTGGAAAATGTTATACATAGATCTTGCATCTTGCTTTTGTTGTAGGGCATTGTATTTCAGAGTAACTGGTCTGGGTATGGAGGAGTGGTAGGCTGGACATAATCACACAGGGGCTCTATTTGCTCATTCAATTTGATTATTTTGAGGAGAATTAATACTTATATTGGCTGTCACTAAGGCTTTCTCTAGCATGCTTTTAACCAGAATATTAACCAAGCTTATTTAGAATAGAAAACAACAATAAAAGTAGGTAACGAATGATAAAGAACAGAAGGATATAGGGAGTTTGTTTTTCTCTTAGTCTCTGTGAGAACTTCCACATTTTGCTCCTGAGGTGCTAAACTCCATTACTGAGAGGGAAACATGAGGTCACGGCTGCCTCCCGTAGTTCATGTTGCTTTTCGAGTAATAGTGAAGGACAGATGGCGGCTGTAGGTCATAAAACGAGCTGGAAGCTCACTTTTTACTTGTTAGCAGGAAGCTAGCAAATAATTTCATGTCAGATTAAAAAAGTAAGAAGTTAGATCCTAGTATATTAATAAACTCGGAGGATATGTAAAGATTTGTACTCTTCTGAGTGAGAAGTGCACTTCCAGATCAGTCATGTCTTGAGACACTGAGTTCAAAGGAAAAATCTCTTCTGAACACCCACGTTTAACTCTTGGAGCGTATTTACCTGTGGAAGGTAAATTCTTTATCCCGTTTCATTCAGGTCCATGGGTAATCTGATTTGTAGTAATGACTGGGCTGATGAAAACACAGCTCAGTCCCCAGCCTTGCATGATTGCAGGGCTTCACAGATACACTGACAGGTAACAAGCTGTGCCTTCTGCAGGTCTGCCCTAATTTAGCTATCTGAATACAAAATGTGTTTAAAAGCCTCTAAGTTCATGGTCATTGTATTGTCAAAAATTTCAATTAGAATTGTTTCCAGCAGCTAAATAGAAAAAATGTTGCAGCTGAACACATACATGAGTGTTCCCACTGAGGAAGTACCTTAATTTTGACTAGTGCTGATAACTTGTTGCTACTCCCAGAAGTATCAGCATATGAGGGACATGCCCAAGCCCTCCAAAGATCATGCCCAAAGAAAGTATATCTGAAGACAGTCCTTCATTACAGTCTCGTATGCCAATTTCATACTCTTCGCTTACCTTATGAACAGAACACGAATAGACCAGCTCGAGACGGTCAGGAAACAGGAGTTGACTCACCCTTTGGAATACAGTAGAGATCAAGCCCACCCACTGCAGAAAGAAAAAATTGCCCAGAACAAGTTCAAAGGAGCAGCTAGAGTCACTGGAGAACATGTGAAATCAGAAGAGATGCAAGTAAGTTGTCTTCTCTAGAATAAATATGCAGTTCTCATCAATTAAAATCCTTTCATACAGACATCCTATGTTTTTACCTGAATCTTCCCATTTGCCACACATGGCAAATTATTCATGCCACTTCTTTAGGACAGTTAGATATACAGTGAAGATTTTAATTTTAATAAGATACTGCCTTGGTTTGTGTTTTAAATGTACATTCCTTTTTTTTTTTTTTTTGTATAAGAAAAGAAATTAGGTAGTGCCTACCATTTTTTGAAGTTAAAATATTCCCATGTTCCTCATACTTCCTTGTACTGATTTGCTCAACTGAGCTGACTCTTGAAAAATTTCCAAGTCCTGCATAGTGAACTTTCCAACTTGTTAGTATTAGGACTCATTGTGCCAAGGGAAACACAGTTAATGGCCACCATTCTCTATTCTTGTCCCTGTGCTGGGTATTTGTTGTTATTTTTTTCTTTAAACTACCCTGATCTTTGGCTTTGAGGTATTTTGATGGTATCTAGCTCTGTGTCTAACACTCTAACTTGCCTAATAGCATTCCCAAGTTGTTTATCATGGTTTCTTCTAAGTTCCTTTAGGGGATTCTATCTCTTTGAATCCTCTATTTCAGACTTGTTAGTGATAAAGTCATCTCTGATTATCTGTGGCCATTATCGCTATTGAAAACAGCTAGACGTAATATGACCTAAGGGGCAATTTTCTAAAAGAATCACTGACAAACAGACAAAAAAATGCCATGTGAAACCAATAACAGAGATGGGGCAGCAAAAAGATATATTTTTATAGAGTAGAAGAATAGGCAATGGTAAAGCTCAGAAATGTCTGGAACAATGTTCTGCTGCAAAAGAATGTGTAAACCAAACTGATATATTTGACAGCACACTGACAATTTAAATTAATTTCATGATCACAAAAGTTTCAGGACAATTAAAACTGGCAACACAGTACTTTGTTCAAAATTTCTATACTTTATTTTTCATCTGTATACTTTTGAGATACATATTTCTGGACCATACACATAGTGAATATTTTCTCTCTTTATGTTTCATATTTCTCTAGAGGTAATATTTACAGCAGGAAATGTTTCAGTGAGGCTATTTTAGTATTTTAATTAAAAATATTTTGAAGGTATTCTCTGAACAATATTTTAAAATATCAGCTTTCTTTCCACCTGGGATTAAACAAAATAATAATTAGAATTTCTGCCAGGGAATAATTGCCTTTCTTGACTATGCTTAGCTCTAGAGATGAAATTTGATAGAATTGTTTTAATCTTTTGTTCCCACCTGAAAAACTTAATGAGTGCAGGTTCAAAAATTTAATTTTCCACAAAACAAAACCAAAATACTTTTGAAGTTATTTATCTCTGTAACTCCCAAATTCTGAAGTCTGCTGCTTCTTGAAAATGGCTGGGAAATCTGCCAAATTCAGAGCAGGCACAGCTCTGGAATGTGATCAGGAAACAAGTGGGCAGACACACAGGTGAAGTGAGAAAGGGTTGCATGTGGCAATTGGTTGACTACCAAGCAAACTGCACATTTCTAGCTCAACTCCACCAGTATTCTGTTTGCAGTATCCAGCATGAGTGGCCTGAAAGAAAAGGACTCAGTGTTTGCATCGGCATGGGTGAGGGAAGAAGGGAGAAGGCAAAAATAATAGAGATGGATGTATATGGAAATGTCCTCTCCAAATTTCATTACTTTCATTTTCAACTCAGTTGAAAATTATGTCTTCGCAATCCCCTCCTCTTTGTAAGAAGGATCTAACTATTCTTGTGCCCTTTTCACCACATGAAGATCTGATTAACTGACATTCTTGTCATTAAAATATACCTTGTATTCTAGCCTTTTCTTAAAAGCATTTACATTTAATGCTGATTATTTGCGTGATTAGTTTGAATTTCCTGATTTTCTTCAGCACGGACCTCTCTCTGCTCATTGTGTAACAATTGGTTTGTTTTAAATATAGGATTTTCCAAGGCAGTGTTTTTTTATTGTTTGGGGGGGTTTTCTTTCATTGTTGAAATAATTTCAAATGTTTTCAAATTGCATAACTTAAAACTGTAAACCTTTAAGCAGAACAGAAGGCTCCATGCTTGCTTCTGGATATGTAAGGTGGACATGCCTAGCTCAGAGCACGCAGTGACATGGCACACTTTCTTTTTTTACTGATAGATATTAAAACAGCAGATTGCTGGACTGCAGGAGGAGTTCAAGAGAACTGAGTCCTACTGGCGTGCTGCCTACAGCAAACTGAGAGACCAGGTTGAGTTGCTGACCAGGCAGAACATGGAGCTTCGAGATGAGCTCAGAGTTTCAGAACATCAGAGATGGAAAGCAGAAAAAAACCCTAAAGCTATGAACTTCATGGACAGAAAATCAGAGACCCCGGTACTGGAAGATATTTTCTGCTTAATACGGTTTGAAAAATTCAGTAGTTTTTCTTTGGAGCTGTCATGTGTGAATACTGTTCCTCCATCCTGCCATGCTTAGCCTGAAGCAGGGAAAGTCGGCTCAATAGTAAGCCATTTTAACATACACTCTTTGTGTGGTCCTACTCCACCCAGCCTTATTTATCCATGAGGTGGGCAGCTTTACCAGATGATATAACCAGCCCATCTTAGACACTTGTGTCAGGTCAGGTATCTCCCTCCACTAACTAGAAAGAGAGTTTAGATAAGTGTAGTGGTTTGGTCAAAAATACTCATTACTGTTTACCTTCTGTGAGATAAGAATTAGGAGAAATGCAAAGCAGGCACAAAACTTGACAGAATATGTAGAAGTTTATTAATAGACCTAAAAGAAAGAAAAAAAAAAAATAAAGTCATACCACACCTTCAGAACTCTTCTCCTCCCCCCACCTTTCTCCCTTCTCCCACTGTAAAAAGACAACCCTTGAGATGTTCAGTCTGTTTATCACTTCCATAATAACCCTGTTCAGTTCATTTAGGGAGAGGAGTCTCTCTTGCCCGTGCTATGGAGACATCTCCACAAGAAATTCTCTCATGGCTTCAGTATCACGAGACAGCCGCTCAGGTTGGTTCTCTGCTCGCATGCGAGTCCCTTCCCACGACTTGCAGCTTTTCCCACAACTGCTTTCAAGGGTCCAATCTTGAGCTATTGGGGTACAATTTTAAGGTTGAGCCATTCAGAAACAAAAGTTCTCTTCACCCATCTCTGGGAGCATTTCCATCTCTGAGAATAGAGGCCCTCCTCCTTTCCTGGGAGAAAAAAGCATCTTCATCTCTAGGACTATCTCTGGGAATATCTCTAGGAACAGAGGTCTTCTCCTTCCAGTTGGAGCAAGAGTCCTCATCGCTTCCACCTCTCCCTGTTCAAATTTCTCTTCAAATCACAGCTGCTTCAGCATTTGCTTTTTTCAGCATAGGTGCTTTTGCTCACAAGTACAAGTTGAACGCTCCACCCCCCATGCTTTAATGAAATTACAACGGGTACTCTGATAGATCACAGCTTTACAACAGAATTTCAGCTTTAAGCATCTCCTCTTTCTTCTCCTTCAGGTTTTCAGCTCTTTTTTCTTTACTTAATGTGTGCAGGCTCCATCTGTTCTGGAGGGAATTTACCACACTAAAAAGTTTAATCTCACCCCGGCCTTGCAGCTGGAATTTTGCTTATCGCTGTTGGTCACATGATCTTTGCCAGACAGTGGGCAGCTTCAGCTGAATCTTCATCTTCATCTGCACTGGAGAAGGGGAGTGGCCCGTCTGCATGTAGCAGGGCTGGGGGGGCCGTGGGTGGAACAGGGCCCATCAGTTCCTGGCCCGGCCCTGTGGGCCCCGTACGGGCCCTGCAGCTACATGTCCCAGCACCGGAAACGAGACAGAGCTCCCCCAGGCTTTGTCCATTCTTAAATGTGGACCACAGAGGCCATCAAAATTTTAAGTGGCTCAAAGAATTGTCCATATTCAAACTGGCCAGCTGATAGGTTCTGTTGATGCCTTTTCCTGGTCTTAAAATCAAGAGTCATACACGGTTAGAAGGGGAAAAGGGATTTTACCTTGGTGTTTATTTTTAAGGATCCTTAGGTGCACACGTCCAGGTCATATGCATCGAGATGCACCCCGCCGAGTCTATGTATCCACCAACATCGGGTATAACATTATAGATTTTACTAATTAGCAGATCTATCAAAGATTCCCCAATGAGAGTCTTGAGTGAGCCCCCCTCCCCAAGGAACCTTCCCCTGGATGGTTCTATCTTGGTTTACAGAATGTGTTCTGGAGAGGACCTTGGGGTCTGGGGCACACTGATCCCTAGCTATGAAGCTTCTAAAATGTTTAGTCTCTTAGCTTGACAAACAAGTCCAAGAATGTAGGCAAAAAGCACTAGGAATACAGAAGTTGTACAAGGTATAACAGGGGTATAAAAGAAAAGGCAAAAATCTTCATGGCATCACTGTTAGGTCACAGAGGAAGCTGTAAGCACCCCTTTGCAAGAACATCACTTCCAGGACTATGCTGGCTAACCCATGACAATAAGTAATTTACTTTCAGTAAATTTACTTTACTTTCAGTGGCCTAAATTAGCCACCTAAAGCCTCTTGAAAATAATTCTGCTCTTTATATATATAGTGCCATTTACCTCTTTAATAAAACATCTCTTCAGCCTGGAAAAAAATATAGTTGGACCTTCTATTAAATCTTAGTTCTTATTTTATGCTGTAAACTTTCTAGAAGGAAATGCTGTCAGTGGCCTGCCTTACAGAGGCACAAGTTGGATTCTTGAATAAGAGTTATGCTGGGATGGAGCAGGAGGGATAATCAGGGTAGAAAATATAGCTGGCTAATGTAAATGTCTTTGCTGGTCTCTGGAAACCAAAATGGTTTAATGGTAGGTTAGAGTCTCTTGTAATTTTTTCATTCAGTATTCCACTTGTTTAATGTACTTGCAGGGTTTTACTTGTTCCCTTAGTATATAACTGAGTAACTTCTTATAGGGGAGTTAAAGGAAATTAACGTTACGCACTTATTACACAGGAGACAGCAAGTCTGGGTGAAATTAAATGGTTCAGACTAGAACTCAAAAAAAGAAATTTGTGTTGAGTGGATCATTTCATTTCCCTGTGTGTATTCAAAGGAGAAAAATACATGCTTTGAGGGATCAGTTTCATACTATGTATGTCAAGGAAACTAGAAAAAATAATTGTCTCCTAGATGGTATAGTCTGATGAGATGAATCCTACACTTCCACAGAATGGCTGAATCTAGAAAAAAATAAAATTGGGCCATTTACTCTTAGATATTTCCCTAATTTTCAAACCTAATTTCTAGTAAAGTATCTTTAAAAGGTGTTAGAACCACAAACTAACCTGTCATTTGCTTTATTGGAGTGAAGAAGTTTTGTGTCTCTTTTTTTGATTTGATTGTAATGTACTTGTTCATGAGATTTTTCACCTAACACTTAAGTTTCATTGGAAATGTAATTTGAAGTTAAATTTCACTTTATTTTCACTTTTCCCAAACCTGCCTGCTCATATGGCTCATCCTTTTATAAATTGTGAAGGTCAGAAAGAAAAAAGATTAGTCACAGGTACAGAATTAAAATACATAAAAATTCCAATAAAAACCAGGATAAGGAAAAGCTAACTTACTTCTTCTGTTGGCCAGATTTCTGTTTTATTACTACTGCTTTGCTGATGTAGAACCACTACCCAAAGCACTGAATGTTTTTGTTATGTGAGAGTCATAATGGGATGGTGTATATGAAGATGCTAGGATGGTACCTACAAAGTTTTTGTCTGATAGTGGGAACCTTCAGTCCCTAGCAGAAAAACATGTGGAATTTCATTCATTGAGTTTAAATATCATCATTTTTATGAAAAGAAAATGGCTTTAAGTTTGAGCCAGATGGCTTTGAAGGCTCTTTGATGATACTAGCTGTGACTCAAAATTACATATTTATAACTAACTTTCCACTAGGTTGCAGAAGCTATTCTGCGAGGGACAGCATCTTCATCCAAACCAGAAGAAAGTTCATGGAGAGATAATCACAAGAGGCACAGCATCTCTCATGTGAGGCTGAAGACATCTTTGCAAAAACACTTTCTTAGAGATGTGAATAGTAAAGTATGCATCCCTATTGCGAGTAGTCACTTGCCCACTGTTTCAAATATGTGTTTAAGAGAATGTTTCTGGAATCAAAATTTCTGCAAATGAAAGTGTGTATAAGCATGGTCATGTTTTCTTGCTTGTTCTCTCATTATACACAAATTTCCTTTTAGATTTTTTTCTGGTTTTGCAGTAGCGGGAGAAAAAACTTTTTTCCCCCGTTTTCTAGACCTAACTGAATTGTCTGTTATTTTCAGGTTTGCTCTGAGCTCATTGCACCTGCTACTCCACAGGCTGATTTTACAGGGAATCCCCTTGCTTTGTCAAACCACAAATCTAGTATTTTGCCATTCAAGGCTTTACTTACCAATATGTAACAGTGTCCTTCTTCTGGCTCAACTCAGTGGGAAAACCACTCAGATTTTTACAAGTTGTGACGAGTTAACTCGGTATGTCAAGTGAGATTCTTGTTTCTGGCTGGTGTGTCCATGACTTCTCCTCCAAAGCCAGCTTACCACATTTCTAGCACATCTCACTGTTTAGAATATAGATATCTAAGTATCAATTTATGCTTTTCTTTCTCTTGGCTTTGTATTTCTTTCTTCATATTATGGGCACCTTGGATATTTTAAGTCCCTTTTCTTACTTTTGCTCAGATTTGGTTGAAATCTGTGCTTTGTTCAAGTGTGCAATCTCTCTGAATTCATCCTCTCTACTGAAATTCATCTGCTCTCTGCCTCTATAGGGACTGAAATAAAATGTAAAAGATATCAGGTGAGAAGGGATGAAACTGTTCCACTATAGTGAGCATGACAGCATGTGTTTTGAAAGTCACTAGACAGTAACTTTAGAGAATTCTATATGGTGCCAGATATGAAAAGAGGTATTGAAAATTTCCTCCTATGGCACACAGCCAAGTGAAATAAAAATTGTGGCTTCAGCAACAGTTTTGAGAAGGGAGAAGTTGAGGACAGCAGACTTTTGGGCTTGCTGCTATCTGGGCTTTCACCATCTAGATAGCATTGGATCCAGTGCAACTGGAATGCAGCACAAGCATGAGCTAGACTGGTGGGCATGGTTCCCAGATGTCCTGAGTGAACTCTAAAAGGTTTGACAGAGACACATGCTCTTTATCTGATCTGAATGCACAAATAGGCTTTATAGTGAATAGAGTGGCTGTCAATTATTTGACTCTAGAACTGAAGTCGCAGGTAAAAGCCATATTAAACAGAAGCCCCAAATCTGTGTTTTAGTGATAGATCTGAACATGGAGACTCACTTGTGTTTTCTTTGCATTTGAGCTCTTTTGTTAGCAGGTGGATGCTTTCCCTCATAGATCCTGTGAATCTGGATAATTATGAATTTTTGGATATAGGTAAAACCAACTATGATACTATTTCTATCCAAAATTGAGAAATTGAGCGTAGGAAAACATCAAGGTTGTCAGGCATTGGAATGGGCTGAACAGGGAGGTAGTAGAATCACCATCCTTGGCACTGTAGAAAAAAGTGGGGATATGGCACTTTGGGACATGATTTAGTGGTGGACTTGACAGTTCTGAGTCAATGGCTGGAACTGATTGTCTAAGAGTCTTTTGCAACCTAAAATATTCTATGGTTCTAGGATTCGAAGAAGATGTGCATGTATAACATATATAAGTTAAAGCTAGCTTGGACTGGTGAGTTTCATCAGCTGTAACCAAGAAGGCAAAACAATAATTACCATCTGACTTATTTCTGTCAAAGCTAATAGAATTTGAGGATATGTACAAAAACAATTGGCGAGCAAGTCTGAATAATGATCAGTACAGGTTAAAAATACAGATTTTTTTGAAGACATGATTTTATGAAGTAAAAAACAAACCCCATATCCAAGAGATGTTCTGCATCTCTGAAAAAGATATAATAATACTCCTAAGTATTAGAATAATGCTATAATACTTTTAAGGATGATCTCTGTACTGTAACATGATATAGCTGGTGAGGAACTGTCCAGTTCAAGTTGTGCTTTAGTGAGACAAGAAAAATGTCCATTTTAACTGCACATCATTAGCAATTCTTTTAGAACATGCAAGAATGAACAGATGGGCCAAAATTTTTAATATTTATTAATTATTAATATTTACTAATTATTAATATTTACTAATATGGATCTTCTGAAAACAACCTGTTTCTGAATGCAGCTCATTGGCAAGAACAAGTTGCCCATTTCCTGCCCAACATGCAGCTCTGGATAGATTTTAATGATTTCTGTGAAAAAAGATTAATTCATTTGCATGGCAGGAGCAGAAGTGGGAGGAGGGGAAGGGAATTCTGCTGAAAAGTATACTGATAGCATTTCTTAATGTTTCAGTCAAGGTCAAATGTACTTACTTCCAATCTTCTTAGATGGATTTTGCTGTCTAATCTTGCAAGGGATTTTGATGATCTTTGAGCAAGTTATTTCCTTGCCTATGAATGTTCTTACTCACAAATTACTAACTGAAGCAGGGAAGGTCCGTGAATATGTGGACAGTCTTTCATAGCATTTGAATTTCACTGCTTTATCCATGAGTATTTGTTGCTTTTTCTCAGGTTTTTCATCTGTTAGGGGGAATGCAAATTCTGCATGACACAAACTGTGATATTTGAAGATAATAAGAGATCCTTATTTAGGGGAATTGGCAAGTGAGAGATTTCTGGGACAACTTGTTGAAGAACTGTAGGTATTAACAGCTGGGAGGCAAAAGCTCATTAGAAAATGTAATTGATTATTGTTGAGCATGAAGATCCAGGAGAACATCATGTTTCTGTTCTCCTGTTCTTCACTGTCTTCCTGATAGCACAGATCTGTAGGACTAGAGGAATGTCAAGAGATCCCTGCTTTTGTCAAGAGCAGCATCAGTGTCACTGATGGCAATTCAAACTGTTCTTCACTAGCTCCCATGACAAAGATCCAAAACGAGCTGCGTACCTGTTCTTTTATGAAGTCAACCTTCATAACTAAGATACACCTCTTTTGTTGTCACCAGCTGACCAGGTGATTAGTTTTTTTTGTTTTCTGTGAAGATCGGAAAAAATTGTCTACCTTGTGCATTTTGGGAGGCTGCTTCTTCCTCCAATCCTGCAACCTCTTTGTATCAAGGGTCTGCATTTACTGGTCATCCACATATCTCCAATGAAGAAAATTGAGATAATTTGATGGCTTTGTTTATGAAAGTGATGGAATTGAGAGAATCTTTATTAAGAACCTAGTCATGTGTGATTAGTCCAAATGCTTAGTATTTGAGTTTCTTAAAAAGTGCAGAGCAAAGTTGCAGTGGTTGCCTGGAACACAATGTTGGCTCTGATTTTTCAAATGATCTCTTAGAATGACATTCCTCTGAACGAAAATAGAGACTACATGTGATTCATGTAAGCCCATCTCGACTCCTTTGACATTATTGCTTTAAAAATAGGTATACTAATGTATGCAATGCATAAAAAATGAAATCAGGGGCTTTTACAATGGCATGTGTAACAAGCTGGAGTACTAACACTGTTCTTCATGGATGCTCCCTCAACTGAATTGGCTGATGCATCTCATTGTGTTCATGGAAACACTTCTACTTTCTCTCTGGCTCCATCTTGCCATGAAGTATCTTCTATTTACAAGTCTTACGTGAGTTTTTTAAAAGCTTGAATTGCAACATTCTTTCTGTAATAAACCACAAGGAAAACAAATGCTGCCACATGTTAGTGTCTCACTGAAGCTGATGAATATTTGAGCTGCTGTGGCCCTATTGGCACCTTCTGAAGATGGTGAGCCAGCTGGCTCAAAACTAACCAGGCTGCAAAAAAATGGTTCATTTCTGCCTGATTCTACTCAATGAACCAGGTAAATTCCCCTCTATGGCTGCTGACGCCTCATAAAGGAGGGACCAGAAACACGTAGCTGGGGACAGAAGAAAAGGAGTGGGACTCCAGCAATCTGGGCTGAAACTGGTTTGAGCTGCTGTGAAACGGCTCCAATGGCTTTTCAAGTTCTTTTAAATCATTTGGCAGTTTCACTCTTGAGATATTTAGAAATGAAACGATGGATTAGGAGCTCTTTCCTTTTATCACTCTGCAGTTTCTGAGCTAATATCTCTTCATCAGAAATAGTCTTAAAGGTCCTTAGTTCTACATCAGTTGTCTCAAGCTGAAGTCCCAGGCATATTTTGACAGTTTGCCCACTCACTTGTATTTGAATCCTGAATGTTTGGAGAACTCAGGCATATCCAGAGAATTTGCCTGCATAAAATATCACCAAATGTAAAATAGAAATAATATTCTTTTTAACAATAAATGCTATTAATTTATGTACATTCTAGCAACCTTGTCTGAAAGAGCTAATCAGTTGCTTCTCTCCTGCTGAGAACCATTTTATGCTTGGAGGATTGTAAAATCCTACAATTTTCTGGTGTTGCAATAGGATTTCTTTCTTGGCTCCTTCCTTATGAGCATACATTAAATTGTAATGTCATTCATTAATATAAATAAGACATCACAGCAACAGCAGATCCCCTAAATTTCATTGATCACATGCAAAAATGTTTACAGCTGTCAAACACTGTCCGTTGTTATCAGAGAAGGAGCAGTGCAGTCATCCCGTTTGTGCTTTGCTAGTCCCATGTCCCTTGAGCAATAGCTCATGAACTTGAGTAAATTAAGCTGATAGCAAATATATTCTTTGCATGAATAACTTACATGCATCTTCTCAAACAGCCATTCTTCAGTGTGTGAGACATTTCAAAATCAGGGTTATTGATGCCATTTCCAACTTTTTCTGATTGTTTCTTTGTTTCTTACCATCATGTACTCGCTTCTAGTCATTCATCAGCTCAATGCTTTAGAGATTCTTCTGCTATCAATTCTGATAGACAGTGACATAATCCCTTACCATTTCTGGGACAATTTAGCAACGTGGGCAGTGAGACTATGCCTTTGTCTCATATTGACAGGCAATCCTACACTAGGTACAGTCACTTCAAAGTTTTGGTTAGGCAGGAGTACAGCCTCAGTTTTCCTGCCATACCGATGCAGTATTTTCTTGGCAACTGCAAATGCCTGAGAGTCATTGTGTAAATCCTGTAAACCCCATGTATCTCCTGGTGATCATGCAGGAATATTTTATGTTTCCTCGTGCTCTTCTCTAAAGTCTCCATGAAAAATTGGAGAAGTGCTTTTGATCTTTCCAGTCTAAATAACTCCTATAGTTTGTTTGAAACTTTTTGCCTCTCATTTCCCTTCTGTGGCTCACACCTCTCTTAGAGTGCTATAAGTCTTGTGTCAGCCTAGATTGATGGAGATGTATAAGATCAAAACATAGAAAGAGTGGACATCCAGCAAGTAAAAATGAACTGTTGTGCAATATATTTTACTAAGCTCATCTCAGTTGTGATAACCTAGAGAGAGTTATCTTTCCTGCTGTTGGCACGCTGGGGAGACTGAGGGATGAGAGCCTAACAGCAGCTGTTGGCCTCGCACTTTGCCCCTTGGATTACCCTTGACTTGCATCATTGTCCAGGCACAGAGAAATGTGGGAAGCAAAACAAGGCCCCAAATACAGAGTTATGTATAAAATGTGTGTGTGTCCTTGTGCATGTCTCTGTGCATACACCCACAGACACAGTTAAACCTTCTCTGAAAGTTTTAACCACTTAATGATGGTTAAATCCTTTGTAGGAGGATTTTTAATACTATTTGAAGGTGTATATATTAACTTAATACAAATGTATTTACATCTTTTAGGGCATAAATAGTTCTGTGCAAAAAGCTGATCCTTTGAGATCGGTGACAAAGGAACACCAAGAAAAGAAATCATCTAACTGCTCCATTGGTAGAAGCACGACACCAACTGGCAGGAGGACTCCTCATCAGGGAAGACTGACACCTTTTGAACCAGACAAAGTAAGTCAGTAGCAAGGTCTATTTAAATTGCCTTTATTTTCATTTTATGACATAATTCATAATCTGTATTGGGATCCTGATCGCCACATGGCTGCTGCTTGGTCTTCTTTCCCTGGAACTGCAGAATTTTTGTCAGAAATTATCTTAGAGACTGTTCATACATTGAATATTCATACATATTTAGACACCTGCAGGCCTGAGTATGGGTGTATGCTCTGAAACCTGCCCCCATTGCCTCAGAAAATGTTCAGGGGTGATCACGTGCACCAAGCATTGGGGGACTGCAGGGGCCAGTGGTTCCCAGGGAGGCCAGGGGCTTGGAGCACTAGAGGCAGCTCATGGAGTCCAGCAGGGCAGTGCCTATCCCACGGCCCCAGCCAGGGAGGAGGGCAGGCTGGGGATGCAAGGGAGGGCCAGACCAAAATCCCCATTGTCAAAGCCCATAGTGATGAGACAGAGCTGGGGTCATGACAGGAAGTCATCCCATGGGTCAGGGCTGGGATTTGGATCAGTGAGGTGTATGGCCAGGCACAGACATTACTGCAGTGCAATCCACCATGGAGCAAATGAAGTGCAGTTCCCAAGAGAAGGGATGGGGGAAGTGGGGGGACTTAGCCCTGTTTTAGACTTATTCCAGATCTTCCACCCTCCTTTCTTACTCCACAACATTCTGAACCAAGCTTAGACACCTGCACAATATCCACACACAGACAGCTAAACTCCTAGGAAGGAGAAGTGTACAGCATGCTCTTGCCATATCACTGATAGCTCCCGTGTTAAAGTGAAGCACGACTGTAGGCCAGGGCCTCTCCATTTTTCTTCAGGTTGTACATCAGCTCTGTCCTACTGGAGGAAGGTATAATGGTAGGAAATCACCTGGAGCTGTCTCACATCTGAGTGGTTGTTTTAAGGAGCCCAGCTCATCTTCCTGTGTAAAAGGTAAGATATATGGAAACTTCCTGCCTGCTTAAAGTGGTCTGCAAATGACTTGGAGACACTGGTCCCCAACTCTTGACTCACAGAGAATGTCAGTCACTAAAACACTCCTATGATTCTTAGAAGTATTGCCAAATTTATATTTTACAAGAGAGGGAGAGAAGACTGTGCTGTCACCTACTTACTCACTGAGTTTGTTGTCCCAGAGGTTCAGGAGGTGGGAGAAGGGGTGTGGACTGCATTTCATTTTGGTCCAGGACAAAGCACATTTGGGAAGATGGACACATTATCAGTGTAAGAAGCAATGTGTTGCAAGATCTGAGAGACAGCATCTTTAAAAAGCCTGAGATATGTATGGAAATGTGATTCAGCAATTTTCATATGCTTTCAATGACCCCTTTTTCTTTGATTTTTCTTACAGGGACACCTTTGCCCGTTTCATATAGCTCAGAAGACACATCCCTCTCACATAACCACAGCAATGACACTTGCAGCTTTGCACCCTGCAAGAACAATGAAGAAACAGAGGTATTTTGCCATGCAACTCTATAAAACAGGGTTACAGTGAGTCTGTGGTATTAGTTTTAATATACAGCATGCTAACTCCCATTCATTTGGGAACAATACTCTCCTGGCTTTATTTTTTTGCCTTTACTCATTATATAAGTGCAGTCTTTAAAACAATATTTCAATGGCTTTCAAATAATAGGATAGATGTCTTTATCAATATATTTCTGCACAACTCTTGAACAATAATAGATTTATGTTGTTAGTTAATATTTTAATTTTGCCTCAGGAAGAAGAAGCTCTTAAAAAGACAGAAAAATTGCTAAGAGCTCAGAATAAAGTGGCTTTTGTGACTACACACAGGAGAAGTGGCATAACTGCATGTGGCAACAAAGTATCTACAGACAGTTCTCCTGCTTCTCTGGATGCTCAAACAAAGGTTTGAGCTACTTATGATTCTAGTTCTTACATGAGCAGCAGCTGTGTTCTTTCCATTTTTGAGCAGAAATAAAACACACTGAGAAAAAGAAAATATTCTGTTCCCACTTCCTATGCTATGTAGCAGACACAGCTTTAGGGATGGATCTGGGAACTTTGAGCATGGCGTTTATAGCTATTTACTGAAGCACATCATTGTCCCGTGGGGAGCAGTTCTCCCTGTTCCTTTGGATCCCATAATTCAAAATTCACCACATCTTCAAACTGTAATTAACATTAGCTTGTAACTGCCCCGGATGCTGTGTGCCAGATGTCACTTAACTTAAGGCTCCTTTACCATGCCAGACTGCAAAGAGCACTCCTGGTAATGGTAAACTGGAATTATAACATCCAGAATAGCCCTTAGTTACACAGAGAGCACTACCTAGCAGCTAAGAGCCATGTAATTTGTTTTGGAAGAGTGACTCTAGCTAGTACAAGTACCTTTCCTCGTAAATCAGTAAACCAATACTCAGAGATAGTTCTGCTCTCTGTTCCTGGGTTTATTCTCTCCATTTTTACAGCATAACTTTGCCAGAATGCACTTTTATAATCTCATTTTTGGACTTCTGTTTTGCTACTTTTGCTTTGCAAACTGAAGAAAACTATAATTAATATGCAACATTTCTAGTTGCAGATAAAATATGAAAATTCATTGCAAATACAAGGCAATACCAGAAAGAAGGGAATCTTTCCTCTGTGTGGAAAAATAAATAAGTTTTTTGCACAGTTGTTTTAAGTTAACAAACATATTTTTAAAACATTTCTGTTTATATAACTGTGATGTTTTCATAATGTAGCCTCCAAAATCAGTATTATCTAGAAGGTCAATGTTACATCAAGAAAGAAGAAAGCATGAGGAAGAGGTGCAGGAAAAAATAGAGTATCATGATGGAAAGGTGAGAGAAAATAGCTTTTGTTTTTGGGGCGGGGGGGAGATATTCCCTTTTGTGGGAATTCTGATAAAACTGGAACCATATGACAAAGCTGTAATGCATCTTCTGATTGTTTACTTCTTTGGACTTCACCAAATGAATTAAACTATGCTGAACAGAACCAACTGTTATAGTAACACCAGGAAAACTGATTAACCAGAGGCTATGCTGGGTATGAAGTCTTCTCTGACTAGTGTATTTTTTGTAGAAGAGCACACTAATGGAATTATTGCCTGCTGTGAATAAGAAGTCTCAAGCAAATTTTCAGGTCTGTGCATGCAGCCAAAATGAATTCTGTAGTACTTAATGTCCATCCAGGTTTACTTGGAAAGAAATGGTTCTTAAACTACTGTGTCATCAATCTCTGTTAATACATGAAGTTCAATCATTTTGGTTCAGACCATCCAGAACCAGGTATCTCAAGTGACCTCTGTGGAAGATGCACAACCATATATGAAATGAGTCTGGATCATAATTTACTAAGGTTGGTCAGGAAAAAACCCGACTGTCTTCCCTATTGCCACAGGGCTGTGCACCTAATTTTGCTTAACATTAAAACAAAGTGGTGGGGTGAGAACCTGAAACATGTGCTACAGGTAAGTTCATCTTGTGAAAAGAAAATGTCTTTCGATTAAAACAAAGTGGTGGGGTGAGAACCTGAAACGTGCTACAGGTAAATTCATCTTGTGAAAAGAAAATGTCTTTCGCCTCTTACAGACAAATGAGTCAAAATTAATGCCTGTTCTGCAGAGATAACTTTTGAAATACAAAGATATAGCATGATGTCCTTCAAGCTCCAATTTAATTGGAAGCCAGTGCAATGCTGCTCATTTCCTTTGACTTAATTTACATTGGATGCTCTGTGTGTTTGAAGGTAGAAGAGGTGCTTTCTGATGGACGCCGAATCCTCACTTTCCGCGATGGTACTAAAAAGGAAATTAGTGCTGATAAAAGGATGACAACGATTAGCTTTTCCAATGGAGATGTAAAGAAGATCATGCCGGATCAGAGGGTGGTGTGTAACTCTTCATTTTCTTCAAGGAAAATAAAATTATTTTGCAGTAAGGTTCTATAATTTATCTTGATCTATCAATTCTGGGAGAAACTGATGAGGAAGGGTGTTGGTTTAACAACAGTGAGCAGTGAAACTGCTTCATCCACAAAGAAAAAAGTGGAAAAGTGTGAAGGTAACAGTGAAAGAAGGAACAAATGTGTAGGTGGCCAAGCAGGAGACTGAATGAAGGCAAGGGGCGTGGGCAGCCATCTGAAGAAAGGACTGGTTTTTATACATTTGTGGAATAGGTAGTACAGGGGGTTCTTCCCTGTCATCATTATGTAAATATAAATAGTTAATGTGAGCTAAAGTGGAAATAAGTGAGGCCTTGGCAGCACTGGGTTTATTTTAAATTAATAGTTAATTAATAGGAGGAGAGCCAGAGCAAAGAGGTGGGAGGATGACTCTCCTGTTTGCACTGTTCTCCTGCACACTACAGAGATGAAAGTAGCATCATCTAGACACAACCTTGAGTGTGAATTAGAGGAAGGAACAGCAATGTGAACATAGCGACTTTATGCGTGGCAGATGCAGCAAATGACCTTCAAATGACTTTTTAAAGATGGTTTACTTTTGAGCACATTGTTGTGGTTGAATCTGCTTATGCAAATATTGTGAACATGCTGCTATCATCTCACTCTCCTTCCAGATTTATTATTATGCAGATGCACAGACAACTCACACTGCTTATCCAGATGGCCTGGAGGTGCTGCAATTCTCTAATAATCAGATAGGTATGCAAGAGCTCATAAACGTGAGTGTTTGTGCAGATTTATTTCTGTTATGAAACTGTGGTCTGAATTCTGACTCCAGCAAATTGGGTATCTTCTTGCCATTTCACATTTAGTATATTGCATTTCACTTTTAGTATATTCCATCACTTCACCACTTCAAAGCAAATATAATAATGGAATGTAAACGTAGGTCTTCCAATTCTGCTTATATGATTATGTGATTCTTTCATTTCTTTTACCAGTATTGTGGATATAATTTCCATCCTACACTACAATGTCCAAAAAAAAAATCCTGACTTAGCTTTGTGTAAAGCAACCTGAAAGAACACTAGACAGACTTTTTGCATCTTCTTTCCACAGAAAAGCATTATCCTGATGGCACACAAGAAATTGTGTTCCCAGATCACACGGTGAAGTGCCTCTATAGTGATGGACTGAAGGAAACTTTTTTCCCAGATGGCACAGTAGTAAAAGTAGAAAAGTAAGTCCTGTGTAAACAACGGGAACTAGGCTTTGGACACAGGTACAACAATACTGACATTTAGAAATGTGGCTGGATTTTGCATAGTTGGGAAATTTCCAGATGAAGTGAAAAAGAATTTGTAAAATAATTTAATTTTTTTTTTTTAAGAATATGGCACTGAAAATTCACTTCCACCTTGAATAATAGGTGACCACTCACCACAGCCGAAATGATTGTGAAATATTCCTCATTTAGTTCCATGTAAATTTACACTGGCCAGAGCTGTTGGGAGATCACCAGTTGTCAGTGTTAGCAATGTGGGTACTAAAGCACTCAGGGTGAGGGCTCCTGAGCTCTATTCCCAGGTGCTTGGCTCCCCCTCTAATATTGGGCAAGGACTGAGATTAGGTCAGTCGGTTAGAGCATGGTGCTAATAAACACCAAGGTTGTGGGTTTGACCCCTGAATGGGCTATTCACTTAAGAGCTGGACTTGATAATCCTTGTTGGTCTCTTCCAAGTCATATTCTGTGAATCTGTGTTGTCTCTCTATTCCTCCATGCAAGATCAGAAAAACAGCAACAGGACTCACATGTCTCTTCTGACGAAGAGGAAGGAGCAGTGGTAAAATGGATTTTCTGGATTTCTTCAAAATGCCTTGAGATTCCTGCATGAAGTCATGTACAATTCAGATCTCACCATCCATTAGCTATTATACTATGTGTTGGAGTCTTTTTATGAGACCAGATTTCTAATGCCATCCCATGTAAATCTTGAGGTTTTCCACTTGACATTATTTTCTAATTTGATTGAGTTACATTAGACAACTCTGTGAGACAGGTTAATAACAGACAGTGCTTTCTCATCACTTCATTCATTGCTGTTTCTTTCAGGAATGGAGATAAAATCGTGGTATTCAGTGATGGCCAAAGAGAGATTCACACTGCACAGTTCAGGAGGAGGGAGTACCCAGACGGCACCGTGAAAACTGTGTTCTGCAATGGCAGACAGGAAACCAAGTACTCCACTGGACGAGTTCAAATCAAAGATGAGGAGGGTAATCTCATCCTAGATAAGAAGTGATTCCTCCCTGCAGGGGACTGCACTGTACATATGCAGCTCAAGGCGTTTTCTTGGCAGGCCAGAACTGTAAGGAAGATTTAACTTGGGAAAATGAATGGATGGATCTGTAGGGTTGAAATTACTTTGGCTCAGCAACTGGTGCTTAGACTGGAATAACCCTACCTGAATGAAATGTCTCTTGAGTGAGAGGAGATGCAGTCACACCTTCCTTGTGTATTCAACATTAAAATAAATACCTACAGTATTTCTCATCAAATTGTTTTTTTCAGGGTACTGATCGCACTTTCCCTATTTTTTCTGCAATTTGCTATGAAAGTGACTACAATTAAGAACTATGGCATAAGAACCTCAAATAAGAACCAATAGTTCCGTGCTGTCATATGCTGACTAAAGTAAATCTACATAAAGTTTTTATTTCCTCAGTTAATTATCACAAAAGGTCTGGAAGTGATTAAGGTTTTCAGTTTGTTTGGATTTTTTGGAGCAGAATTTCCCAGCATGTATGAGGGCTTATCATGAGCTGGACATTAGATCAAAACCTGAGCAGGAGTGGGGTGAACAGTCACAGCTCTGGATGTCCCTTCCAACCAAAGTTATTCAATAATTATACGATCAAAATCTAAAAACTCTGCCTCATGCATTTGAAAATAAAATGCAATGTTTGTTCCATCCTAGTAATTATTCTGGATCAAAGATCTGGATCTTCTGGATCTTTCTTCTTCCTACAGCAATCTTTCCTCTGTGTTGCTTTGTCTTTGAAATAACCTTTCCCACTACTGCTTTTATTCTTCCTGTAGTGCAAAAATATTTCTGGTCAGTGCATCTCTCCACATGTAAGGTTCTTTGGATGGCACTTGATACTTAGAGGGATTAATAATTTATCAGATGCTGCTTTCAACTGCCTTCCCCATAGACTGCTTGTCAGAAAACCATAGAAGAGTTTGGATTGGAAAGGACTTTAAAAATCATCTAGTTCCAACTCCCCCTGCCATGGGTAGAGACACCTTCCACTAGACCAGATTGCTCAAAGCCCCATCCAACCTTCAACACTTCCAGTGAAGTGAATTTTTCCATATCACTGAAACTCTTCTCTTGTAGAGCTCAGCTCATTACCTGCCCACTGACTGAGATACCAAATTATCTCTTTATGCCCTTCAAACAAGTACTCTCCCATGGCATACTGCTTTGGCCTTTTCTCACACCTAAGTGCAAAAATTGCAACATTATGGAATTACTCACTCTTCTCTTCTGTTTCCAGGGGCTCATACAATCAAAAAATCACCACTCAAATTGCAGAGCATCTTTCAAAGAAAGAGCAAGAAGCATTGCTGATATTTACCATACACATGCTTCAGTTTATCAATTTAATTATGAGGCTGTGAGCATCCATGCAGTTTGATATCAGCTTGTGTAATGATAAAATTGCATTGTTTTCCCTTAACTGCTTCATAACACTCCTGCTTTCCACTACTGAAATATTTAATATATTTTATTTGTTTTTTAAAAGAAAACTTTAATCAAAATGAATTCAAGGCATCATTCTTTTCCATGTGTTTCACTAAGAATTTCAGTTTGTGCTACCTTATGCTGACCAAAACAAATCTATGTTGATTTTTTTTCTCAATTAAGCATCAAAAAAAATTGAATGTGGCTAGTGTTTTCAGTTTGGCTGGGAAACTAGATATGATACCAATGTTTTATAAAGAACCATTGTTTTTATTCCCAAGAATTCCTTTAACAAAAGGTCCCTGTTCTCCGCTTAAAATGCTGACATTCTTTTTGTTTCTGTAGTAAATCAGAAAACAGGCTTTGTTCGGAGCTTTTAGCCTTAAATCACTGTTTGCTATTCAATAACCTGTCACTGAATCATAGAATTCTGTGGATAAGTAATCCCTCCTAATTGTAAACTAAATAAAGAACAATTTTGTTATCACACTTCTTGCTCCTTGCTTAATTAAGCACTCTTGATTCTACTTGCAGGAAGCATTTTGGCTATGGAATAATTTGGCCCACGGTCCTGCAGCTGTGTGACAGACACATGGGG
Organism: Corvus brachyrhynchos; assembly: GCF_000691975.1. Lineage (NCBI taxonomy): Eukaryota > Metazoa > Chordata > Aves > Passeriformes > Corvidae > Corvus > Corvus brachyrhynchos. Next base: position 5,505,870 of record NW_008236217.1, on the reverse strand, counting down.
AATGTGGAAGGCAGTCCCCAGAGCTATGCACGCAGCGATGCCCGAGTGCAAATTGCTGATGTAGGCACTCACCGTGCTGTGTGTATATCCACCTCGTTAGCACCAGCTTACAGTGAGGCTGTAGTGGTGCATAGACACGGGCCTGGTGCTGCCCTCTGGCAAAATCAGTGGCAAACCTTCCTCTGGGGAAACCAAAGGGGAGGTTACTAAAGATTTTGCCTGCCCATCATTTTATCAAGACATGTTTTTGAGGTGATATTTTATAATATAATAGTAAATGGAATTTTGGCATAAAGGGCACGCACTGGGTTTGAAAATGAAAAGGCAGAAAAACACCTGCATGAATGACAAGCTCTGTCAGGTATGTTATAACCGAGAGTCCTTTGCAGATGAGTTCTGACACATCCCACTTTGTTTTTCACAGGCTGATTCTCACACCCGCTCTCCTCCACCTTCCATTTGCCTTAGTTAACCAGAAGCAATGGCTCTACCATTTATAGTTCATAGCTGTAGGAACAAAAATAACCCCAAAATAATCCAAATTAAGTGTGACTGCATGTTGTGCTTAAGTGTAGCAACACACATAGCTACTTCTCAATGTTTTTTGTCCTGGAAGATATACAATGAAATTTTCATGAATCCTTCTGGGAGATGGAACACATTTGGGAAATCCCACTTCTGTATTTTCACAGGTTTTTCTGGCATTAGCAAAAACATGCTTCAGCCAGTATTTGGCCTCAATTTTTGTTCAAATTTAGAATATGCTGTGACTTCTGAACAGAGTTCTATTCAGACAGCCAGGGGTGTTGGCCTCTGGTCTTTATCAGAGGAAACACGTACGTGGTTAGCTCATAGTTACAAAAGTCAGGTAAGGGTAACCAGCAACCAAGTATGGCAGACTTGTGTGGACAATGCCCAGCCTCCTGGGATTTGGTTATTTTTAGTGTCACCTTTTGCTCGGAAGAGTAATTTTGGCATGGTATTTTTCCCCGCAGCTGGGAAGTCAGTGTTTTTCTTGGAAGTGCTCTGGCAGTTTTCTTCTTTAGGACAGCCACCTTAGGAATTGATCTTCTTACAGCCTGCAGGGCAGGTTGTCGAGAAGAAGCAGAAGTACATTTAGCCACTTTTTCATAAGTGAGTAAGCCAGGCACTCTCACCATCTCTGCTCTAGGGCACACGCCTTCTGCCAGCCTTCATCCCAGTCACTTGGTTTGGCCTGAAAGTGTCAATCTGCTTGCAGTTCAGCAATACTATGAAAAAGTTTTCCTCTCACAGTGTCATCCGTGGAACAGCCTAAACACAAGGCTGGATTTTAGTTGAGTTCTAAAAGCCACAGCTTGAATTTGTCATAAACATTCTCATAGAGATGAAACTCCAACAGCCTCAAGATACCTCTTGTATCATAGTCATCTGCTTTCACTTCCATCTTGCTTTAAGGTGACTTTCTTTGTACTACTGCATTACTGGCACGTCATATTAACTTAATATGTTGCCCTGCTCTGAGCAAACTCTCTTGGTTAAGATCATAAAGCCCAATGCAAAACTGATAGTAGAGAGTAGGTAAATGCCTGTTGATTCCAATGCTCTTTTCCTCCTCTGACATATGCTGATTTAACTCACTGAAAATCTTCTGCTATTCCACTGATGAGCTCCTCTCCAGTTCCTGAGGAGCAGGGCACCTTCTTGTCTCATCACTTCCACTTGAAGAAAATAATGTTCCATAGAAATATACGTGGATTCTGAATGAAATACCATTACCCCTTAACTATAATGGAAGTGGGTGATGGACCCCATCTATTTTTGTGAGTAGGAAATGCATTCTGAGTCACATTGCACATAGCAATTCTCACATAGACAGTTCGTTAAGTGTGCTCTTCCCTACCCAGCTAGTTCAACATACACAAGACTCAAAGACCTGCCCAGCTGGCTGGTGGCACAGAGGAAAAAGACCCATGGATCTTTAGATTTGAAAGAGTTGGTCTTCCTCTCAGTTTTATTTTTCTGGAAAACTGCTGTGCTGAACCCCTACAGTCTAGTTGTCCCTGAGGATTAGATTCCATATTTGGGGCAGAGAGTGTCTTGCATGAGAGAACAGTGTTTGAGCTGCGGATCATTCTGACAAAACATTAACATACTAACCTCGGCCTTCTCTCAGAAAGTAGCAAGGAAAAAAAATACAAAGTGAATGGTCTGTATGCTAGACAAGACTCCTTCACATCCTGTTACTGTAGTGGTCTCCTTGCTTTTTCTTTTCAGGTTGAATTCTAGACTCCAGAATGAGTAACCTCCGCCTCCCAAACAACTACAGAAAAAAAGCGAAAAAGTCACACCTGGAAGTACTGCTTTGAGCAATGTGCAGTTGTGTTGGCGAGGGACACATTTCTGTGGAAAAAATACCATTTATTGAAACGGAAATTTTTTTTCCCAGAGCACAAATGTAATCTTGTGATAGCTCTTACTTAATTTTAATTATCTTGTTTTGAAATTGTCATAATATCCTCTTTTCATTTTTTAAGAGACGATGGTGCAGGAAGACTTTTTTCAATGCCAATTTAGTTTTAAAACTAAAAGCCCAAATGTGAAATGAAATGCCTTACTATTATCAAAATGTAAATTAACATAATTCAAAAGTTTCACAAGTCACAGAACAGCTCAGGATTCTCATCACTTTATTTGAATGTGAGAAAAAAATTTAAAAATCTTCCAGGAAGAAAAAACATGTTTCTCTCTACACTCTCACATTTGTGGCTCTCTCATATGATATACCTATGTCATGGCTGTCCAATGCATAGAGAAGTGTCCAGGAGGTTTTTTGGAATGCTGGGAAGCAGGGCAGTGGGGCTGGAAGCATATGATTACTTTACCATAGGACTTTCTTTCCTGGGAATACTCTGCCCTGTAGTGTGTGAGTTGAAAATAGTCCTGGGCCATCTTATGTTGTGTAGCTGATGCCTTTCCTGGTCTTAAAATCAAGAGTCAAACACAGCTAGAAGGGGAAAAGGGATTTTACCTTGGAATTTATTTTAAGGATCCTTAGGTGCACTACATCCAGGTCAAATGCACTGAAATGCACACCTCAATCATGCACCCCACAAAAGATCTGGTATAACATTATAGGTTTTCCTAATTAGCATATCTATCAAAGATTCCCCAATGAGAGTCTTGAGTGAGCCCCCCTCCCCAAGGAACCTTCCCCTGGATGGTTCTATCTTGGTTTACAGAATGTGTTCTGGAGAGGACCTTGGGGTCTGGGGCACACTGATCCCTAGCTACAAAGCTTCTAAAATGTTTAGTCTCTTAGCTTGACAAACAAGTCCAAGAATGTAGGCAAAAAGCACTAGGAATACAGAAGTAGTAAAAAAGGTATAACAGGGGTATAAAAGAAAAGGCAAAAAGTCTTCATGGCATCATAGTGAGGGAATTCTTGACTAAAAAAGAAGGGATTTGAAGCAAGCTTGGTCCAGGGTGTGAGGAATAAGGCTCCTACTGGAGAGAGATTTTAGGCATCATTAACGGCTGAGACTGTGGCCAAAATTTGAACTTCTGTATACAATGACTTTCCACATTGCAAAGTAATATGTAATTCTATATTCCAATATTAATATGTATATTAAAATATTTAGTGATGTTTGACAGTTAGACCTGCAGTAATCTTCCATCTCAGGTTTGAACTGGTGTTTGAAGGGAGGGAGCAAGATCTAAACTGCACTGGGACTATTTCTGAGAATCCCCTTACAGATCAGAGACAGACTGCAGTTGAATTGTTCTTAGTGAGAGCTTTCCTTGAGTGAGGGGTTTATAGGGAACAGGAGAGAAACATGGCAAGTGGTTACTGAAGTATGGTTGTGATGTAATAGGACTTACGTAAAACACCATGAAGGGGAAAGTAGCCTTGTTGCGTCCCTTGCAGTCAGTCGTTCTTTTCAGCCACAGAAATCTGGGGGCTTGCTGCTGAGCTTGCACACAAACCTAATGTGCTGGCCCCAGAAAATTATGGCTATCTTTGCTTCCACTTTCTTTCCTGGGAATTCTTTGCTCTGTCTGCTTATTAAACAGCACTATGCCACATGCTAAGAAAAAAATGAATTAAAAACAACAAGCAAACCACAACCAACCAACCAACCAAAAAGACAAAAAGACAAACACAGTAAAAAACCCAACCACACAAAACTAAACAAGATTTACAGTAGCTGGTTCAAATCCTGGGGCAAATAATAAAAATTAAGAAAAAAAGGATGTCATTGGATTCAGCCATGGCAAGCATTTGGATGAGTCACCTTACAGACTGCAGCTAGCTTTGCCTTTTCTGCACTGCTGGACAATGCTATTAGCAGTGTTTCTGCTGTTGAACATGCACCCAGTGTGTGGTAAACTGTGCCATCACAGTCTCCACTAGTTAATCATACATTAAACTGTTAATAATGTCTGAACAATGAAGCTTTCTTTGGTGATTTGTTCATATCAGCTTGTATTACTGAACATCTTTCATACCTCTGGCATTCAAGAAATGAAATTAAACTTCTGGCATTCAGGGAATGCCAGTTTACAGGAAATTGGCTCACCAAACCTAGATATAACAAATGTCTGCTTCAATTTCTCAGATAATTAAGTGCAAAGAAAAGAAAACAAATGACTTGCACTAACAAAGAACACCTATTCACTTTTAAGAAAGTCAAATTACATATAAGCAGAAGCTCCTGAAGTGCAATTATGAGCCACTAACTCCAGGATTAGGCCTTGGTCTAAATGAGTGAAGATAAATTTCACTCACTATGTATAAATATGTGCCCAGATGAACCCCCATCTCTTCACCAGCCTTCATTCCCAGGGGGTTCTATGTTCAGCCCATAACTTGTAAACCCACCTGTGAGTTTGCAGACATCCTTCCACAATGCAAAACCTGCCACAGCTGTCTCTGACCATGCTCGAGCTTAACACCCATGTACTGCTGTTGCCAACCAGCACCCAGAAGCAGAGACCTTAGAATCATGGAACCAGAATGGTTTGGGTCAGAAGGGAACTTAAAGATCATCTAGTTCCAACCCCTCTGCCATGCCTACGGACACCTCCCACTAGCCCAAGTTGCTCAATGTCGTCCAACCTGGCCTTGTCCCCAAGGGAGAGCAGGATGTCATCCTCTATTACGTCAGGGAACACAGAGCATTCAGTAGATAAGCATCAACAGGCTTATTGCCATTGCCTGGCTTAGAGCTATTGAAGGTTTCAGGCACATGACTGGGGCAGGATTAATCTGCCTACCACTTCAAACCCCAAAGCTAGCGTCCATTGAGATGGCTACACCTGCTTTTGTTAACCTCACACACTCAGGGTCAGACTGATAAAAGCTATCGTTTCACTGCAAAATAAACACTTCTGTGGGTGAGGTAAGAGCTTGTCCGGTAGTGACACATGGGGTGAAGAAGGGTGAGTCTACCTACACCGTGCTGCTGGTTGAGGCCTCAGCACAGACAGACCTGTACTATTCACTGCCTGTTAGACTGAAGCAGGGCTTGTGGAGTCTTCCTTGGCCATGAAACAGCAGATGTCTCATGTCACAGCAACCTCAACTATCATTTTTTTTCTTGTATTTCAGTGAATATATGTTCCTAGCTGAACTTCTGCCTAAATTTTTTTATATCTACTGTGCAGCAAAATCCCTATAGCCTTTACAGTAAACAAAACCATGTAAGTTTTATAACTCTATATTGTCCATGCATAATAATGTCGTAAATGGCAATTTCATTTAAGTCATGTCCAAGACTGATGGGCACCTTTATATTCATCTTATCCCAGGCAAAAGCATGTTCATTGCATTGCCACCTGTAGCTGTGGCTTTCATTCCCAAGGTAGCAGTGTTTCCTCATGGCCCCTGTGCAATGGAAGAGTTGTCATTCAGGAAATGACTACATAAAGTCCTGTGAAAAGTCAAGAGTGAAACACAGCTCCCCAAACCACAGGCCACAATGTCCTATCTTGTGTGCTGATTCAATATCAGTGATAGTGAGGTCCTCAACAAGGTCAAAACACCTTTCTCCTGCTCTTTTGCCCCAAACTCTTATTGCTGAGCATGGCTTCATGTGGCATGGGATATCCCTTTCATCACTCTGTCTCAGCCATCCTGGTTGTACCACCTTCCAATTTCTTGGGCATGTGCAACCTACTCACTGAGGGGGAGGAGTGGAGAAAAAGAAAACCTGAATGTTCTGCAAACACTACTCAGCAATAGCCAAAACACTGGTGTGTTATCAACACTGTTTTAGTTATAAAAATCTGAAACACAGCACCATATGGACTGCTATGAACAAAATTAACTCTGTCCCAGCCAGACTCAGTACAGGAGTAAAAAGAGAAACTACATTTAAAAAAAATCTGTCTGGTATCTAGGTAGGAATCATCTTTTTGTTCTGAGGTTGTAGAGCATCTCATGTAGCAGGATCCTGACTTCTGTGTTGGGTTATTACAAATAAAAAGTTATTACATTCACACAGATGAGGTTTTCATCATGGTGTTGACCTCAAAAATCCTCTTTGCTTCACTTGCCATTGAACATCCCTTTGTAAAAGAGAATCAGAGGATGATTCAGAGATGTGCTGAAACATGATGCTGTTCTCTCTGTGAGAGGGAAGCAGGGCAGGGTGAAAATCAGTAGCAACCTAGAATATCTGTCTGTGCATGCTGGGCAGATAGGAGGTTGTCAGGATTCTGCAGCCACAATAGTTTTGCCATTTGTATTTCCAACAGAGAGATCAACAGCCTGCCTTTGAGCTGACAGGGCAAAGGTGCAAGAGAAAGCTGCATCTGGGAGTGCACTGAGGGAGTGCACCTGTCACCTTCTTTTCTGAAAGACATAATGAATTTTACTAAATTGTATGAGATCTGGAAAAAAGCTCATCATTTGAAAAGCAATGAATCAACACACGTGAAGTCTGAAGGGGAGTCCAGATGCTTGGGAACAAGAAATATAAGAGAGACAGCAAAGTAGCATGAAGTTTGCTGCTATTTAAAAGACAATTTGGGGATTTTTGTCGCACAAATTTTGTCATTTTTGTCACACTGAGTGGTGCCTCATCCTCCTGCTGTGGTTAGTAACAGAGAGGAAGAAGTTTCAAGTGTTATCTCCATGGCAGGCAACAGCTTAACTAGCTATATGTAGTTTATTTCCAGAGGCAGCACTAATCTCGGACATGAAGACCGCTTGTCTGCAATTCCTTTGATGCTCTCTGCCTCACACAGAGATGCATTACCAGTAATGAACATGATGTCTGTACATTGCTCTCTCATTAAGATGCAGGGACACTGCACAGTAACTGCACTGTAACACTCTTCTCTTTGCAGTAAAAACACAAAAATCCGTATCTTGGTAAAACTAAAGAGAAGTTGAAATGAGATGAGCCACTGCAGGATACATACAGGTCTTAAGGACTTGTAGGCCCATCCTCCTTTTCTCCCTATCTCTCTGTGACTTGCACTGTCACCTGCACCTTCCTCATGGCTAGGTTCCCCATGTCCTGGCTGCTCATCTAGAAAACAGCTCTGTCCCTGGATGGGAAAGCGGGGGAAGGTCATCATCACTGAAGTACTTTGTCTCATAGAAGGCATCTCTTTTAGAAAGAAGTTGCTGTAAGTCATGACAGAAGAATTGGAGACAGGAAAATCAAAAGAAAAAGGGTGCTGGGATAGAGGGATGACATGGGCAGATTCACAGCTGTCTGCTGACTCAGTGGTTGGTTGATTCTGTGGTGTGCTGATACGAACTGCAGATATAGCCAGTTTATAGGTTGATGTTATTCATAGCAGGTGTTAAAGAATGCAGCACAAAACCAACATAAATCTTTATAATTAATGGCTCAATGACGTGATGTGTGTTGTCTGCAATCAACTGAACAACCCCAGCTGCTCCTCTCATTCCACATGTGGTTTGATTGTAAAGCTATACCAGGTCTTATCCACAGAAACAAAAATGTGAGGACTTTAGGAATCTTGTTTACATTTATTAAGACTTTATTTATTAAAATAAAAAGAGGAAACATTCAGTTGGTCATCTGCATGAAAGGGTGAAGTCAGACAATCTTCCCTTATAAAGGTGAAATGTCAAAGGAGATTTTTACCCCTAAGATATTTGCATTATAATGGCCTTGAAATCTGTTCCTTTACCATCTTTCTGGATACAGTAGACACTGGAACGCCCTTGGAGACATGCCTGTAAGGAGCTGGCCAGTTTGCTTTGCCTCCATCACTCTGAACCTCTTGGATTACATGCATGTTTCCTGGGAGGGGGGTCTTTCATTTTCCTTCTTTGTAGCATTAGGTGTCCCAGGGGAGCTCTTAGCCTCGAGGTATTCCACTGCTCCATACGTCACCATGGACAGCACAAGCACAGACAATAAAATGTACAGTTTGATGTAGACTTGCAATTTGGTGCTGTAACCAAAGGCGATGACAAATCCAAGTGATTCCCAGAGACGGTAATTTGCAAAGGCAGCCTCCTTGTGCTTTTCAAATAAAATGCCATAGAGTCCTGGAAGAAAGGAAAAAAGGAAGAGAAAACATGTCTTGTGAAGATTAAGTCTGCAACCATGGATTTTCTGAAAAGGGAATAAGTAGACCACAATGGGCAAGACAGACCCTGCCTTGTAAATGTCAGAGAAAGGAAAATACAAGCTTTGTCTTAAAAAATTGGTGCTTCTGTGAATTATAACATGAAATAACAGAGCAAAGATGACAAAATAGAGAATACCAGAGAAAAGGAGAACGAAAATGTGAGGAAGGAAGGAAGGATGGGGTCTACTGAAGTAAGATGGCGGGAAGTTTATTTTTCAAATTATTAGCTACAAAAGTCAAGGTTCTTGCACTGATGAACAAGTAAGTAAGGAGAAAGAGATGTCCAAATGTGGCCTTGACATTGTAGATTCTCCACGTATAACTGTTGAGAAGATCATACCAAATCCTTACAGGCTTTCACACAGCAGGTGGTTTTGACTAGGGACAACATGGGCCCAGATAGTATGCAGAGAAGACACGTCTCTCTGAACCAACCAGGTTTTCAAATTTTCAGCTCCTGGACGGGTTGGCAAATAGAATATCCTTGATTCATACTGAACTTCCAGGCAGCAACTGGAAAACTTGCTTGATATAGAGACTCACTTCAGCTGATTATCCTAATGCCGTTGTGTTCACTGGGAAGCTCCCACTGAGTTCAGTCAGTTGCACACCCAAAACTGAGATCCTGGGAGGGATTCCCAGCCTCCAGGTCTGACTAGTGAAGCACACAGGGAAGGGTAGAGAGAGCTTGCTTTCCTCTGGGTGCTGAGCTAGCACCAGCGGTGATAAAGAACAGGGCATTTCCTTGGACTCAGACGTGGTGTGCATGGAGGGAAGGAGAAGAATATCATGAACTTTGACTCTTTTCATCCACTTGTCTAACAACACGTCTGTTTGAAACATGTACATTCAGCCAAAAGGCAAAGAGGAATCCAAAGTTCTTTGAAAACCTGAGTAGACTCAACTATCCCTTCAGTTTTGTTGAGTAGGAGGAGACTTCATCTGTATGTAAAAGCTTACTGTATCCTGATGACTGCAAGAGGATGTTTACTGAACTGTTTCAATTTAATCAGGATGGAAAATCTGGACAAGTGCATCACAGGACGTACTTAGTTCATTAAACTAGCTGAGTGGAGTGTAGATATGATAGTCCTTCATAGTTTTGCCTAATATATGAACAAGTACAAGTTGTTCATACTAATTTCCTGATATCCTTAGTCTTATCTTCTGGGAAGATATTAGCGAAGTAATAAAGGAAGTTTAATATAGGAAGGTTGCTGATGCCATGACAGCTCTATGTGTAAAGATTTTGGTTCTCAGCTGGTATGTTTGCTATTTTGAAGCAAGTTCCCTAAATGAGCAGGACCTTCTGGGCTGAATGAGTGGAGAGGCTGCTAGTTCTGAAATTTTATGGTTCACTTCCATGGAAATTATCCTGGTTTTTTACCACTACCTGCTTTTTTTCCCCTGGTACTAGTAGGCATGGGTACATAACAGGATTGCTGGAAATTATTTGAGTCCAGTTCTATAAACTCTTTAGACTCATTCATATCCTTTCTAAAGACACAAGTCAGCCTGGAAAGAACTTGGTGTTATTGTAGTCCACCTGATAGCTCTGTGCCACACAATTGTTACGCCTCAGTTGTTACGCCTCAAGCGCAATTTTTGTCAGTGGGTAATACCAGCATCTGTGCTCAAGTTAGGTAAGAAAGGGCACTACATGCTCTGAAATGAAGTAGCTTTCATTGGAAATAAGTGAGAGCGTCCACACATGAGCACAACTGTGTCAGGAAATCTTTGTAAGACGAAGTGACTCATCCACCATGAGCCTACATATCCTCTAGGGGGTACTCGAGTATTAAATATCCACAGCAGCACAAAGAATGCTTTAAGTATGTGGCACAATGCCATTTATGTATTCACTGGTTAATCTACTGAGGCCCAAGCAGCACTCATGGGAGCTTAGCAAAGGAAGGACCTCAGTCCTTTGCCCCCAGTGTTATTTTGGAGGTCATATCTCACCTCATAATCTTTGTTGCTGGGAATTTTTCATGTTATGCATATCTGTATAAAACTTTTGAAGGGGAGAATAGATTTAGTCCTATGTGGGTATGTCAAACTGAAGAGCCTATTCTGGGATGCAGCATTGTGGGGTAATGTCACTGCACATCTCTATCAAGGTTTCATGTCATCACTTGATGTTTCACTGTGACAATGTGACAAAGCAAACTTTGTATAATTTTATAAATGGGAGCTGTGAAACAGCTGAGTAAGGTACAGACCAAAAAAAGATGCTATGCAAGGAAAAAGAACATTTGGGTGTTTTTTTCCAAGCTAACACAAATGTGGAATTTTCACAAGTATCCTGCAGGAATATAAGAATGGAGATGACCTGATACAGTGCTGTAAATAGAGATTAATCCTGTCACATAGCTGCAGAGTTCACTTGCCCTCAAGTAAGCATGAAGCATTTTCCGCTGCCTTTGTCTCATCTGGGGGTTTGGAAACTGCGGCCACTTCCCAGTCACCTTCTCTAACACTTAGGTCCTCTGTACTTACCCCTTTTCTCCCTAATGTGGGCCTCAGATTCATTTTTGTCCGTTGTGCAGGGACCTAACAGACGAAACATGCTCCTCAAGGACATCTCAAAGGCATGTAAATCCTAGAAGAGAGGGTACAAAGCCCAGCTCTTTGCAGCAGTGTCCAAGAAAAGTGCACAAGAGGTGATGGGCACAAACTGAAGTACAGGAGGTTTCCTCTGAACATCAGGAAAAATTTTTTTACTGTGAGGGTGACTGCACACTGGCACAGGTTGACCAGAGAGGGTGTGGAGTCTCCTTCTCTGGAAAAAATCAAAAGCTCTCTGGACATGGTCCTGTGCTTGGGTGGCTCTGCTTGAGCAAGGGGGTTGAACCATCTGAAGTCCAAGGGTCCCTTCCAACCCTAACCTGTCTGTGATTCTGAAAGAAGCACAGTATCTGAGGACAAGGCTTTCTGGACAAGATAGAAACAGGATAAAGGACAGGTCCTTTATCCCAGTGGAAGACTAAGATATGGTTCTCAAGAGTGTTAGGAAGAAGCTTGCAGAGCAGTCAGAAAGACTGTGGCTGAAGAAGCAGGTAATGAATGAACAGCTTTACTTCAGAGAGAGCAAATCCTCGCTGGTGTTGTCCTTCCATGACTCTGAGTATCAAGACCACTGACTTAAAATTTTTACCTAAGGCACAAGGCTCTGGGCTAGGATGTGAGATGATGAGAGGGTGTCTCTTGATGTATGTTCTAGCTCTCCTCTAGGGGATATGGTCTGGAGCTGCTGCAGGGGCAGAGAAGGATGGTGGCTGGTCACTCCCTTGTGTGTAGAGGCAGGCACTCCACATGTGCTTGAAAGGAGATCACTGTCAGTGCCAGGCAATGGACTGCCATGTTTTCCCTCTGGCTCTCCAAGAGAAACATGACACTTTATCTAGTGGGTGAAATCTTCTAAGCCCCTGAAACAACCAAAGGGATCAGAGGAAGGAAGGCCTAGACACATAACCTGCTGTGTGCTCAGAGGAGCTAGTCCTGCCACATGCATATTCCTGTGGCATCTGCCAAGTATGAACTTGGGATAGAGGAAAACAGTATTCACGAAATAAGAGGTAAAATACGGGTGCGGGTGTGAGACCATTTAACTGCCTTACTGACCCAGGCTATGGAATTTATTTTAAAACACTGTGACTGACAGTCATGAGTAGATTTTGCTTCAAGTCATAACAGACTATCGCTCTTTCTTGCCCTCTCGAGCACTCGAGAGTCTGGCTTTAGCCTCCATAAAAGAATTGTCTCTAGTTTTCATTAAGGGATGGGTTTAAACAATCCCTTACAGAAATTTGTTTGTATCAGCTCATTATCTGAACTGTCAGTACATAATAATAAATTGCACTGTGTTGCAAAGCAGAACATAAAAGATTGTTAGAATAAACCTCATGCATCAGATTAAGAGTCCAATGGCATCCTTTCAGTAACAGACTCCTGGGACAAGGGTGTAAGAAACAAGGCAAGTATACAGTTATATTTCCCTGCAAAGTCCTCCTGACTCTGGCAATCAAAGAATGTTCTGAGCTGGAGATTTCCACTGAATCACCACCCTTTAGTAGTCCCAAAATCCACTTTCCCCTGAAGTGATGCAATTCCAGCTTAAATTTTTGGCAATGAATTCCATACTTTGATTATGCATTGTGTAAGAAATACTATTTATTTTGATTTCTATAAAGGCTTCTGCCTGATAACTTTATCTGGTGCCACTAGTTCTGTTATCAACAGAAATAGTGAATTTCAAGTCCCCTTCTCCATATAATTAATTACCTTACTGATTGCTTTCCATACTTACCACTTGTCCAGGATAGAGTTCTAGTTTGTTATCTTCCTTCAAGCAGAACTTTCTCATAACCTTGTTCCTTTTTATTGCCTTCTTATGCCTTATCACATTGGATTATGAGTTTTGAAATGGAATAAACCAGAGCTGTATGAAGTTACTTGGCTGCATAATGTTGCTTTCTCCATTTTTCTCCTACAATTTTTTTCCAATAACTCCTAACAGACAATTTCCTTCTTCTTTTGTTGCCGAGCTTTGAGCTATTTTTTATCCAGAGTGCTCTCCTTTATTGCAAAAGACAGATTAAATGTACAATTCTTTGTAGTTTCTAAATTTCTTTTAAATACTTATACTCCTCCAGAATATTTATTCTGAATACTTGTTATCATGTTCTGCAGTATTCTTCTCTCTTTATCTTGGAAAAATTGGTTTAATGAGTACTTTGCTTTCTTACTCCCAACTTGTTCTATTTCTTCTGCTTTCCAATGACTTAACATATATCTTTTAGAATCTGTCTTAAAGCCATTACCATTTTTATGCAGCATTGTTTCATAGATGCAAACATGCAGATTTTTCTATCTCAAGAGAATACATTTCATTGTCACCAGGACTTACCATTAGTTTGTGTTTGCCAAACAGCATCAGATAGGCCCCAAAGAGCAGGGAATACAAAAAACACAGCAAGCTGCTTGGGATGAGGTTTCCACAGCAGTAGTGCTATTATACAAGCTGTGTTCGTAACTGTGGCTGTTGATTTAGAAAGAAAAAAATAAGAGAAATATAGATGCACTTATAATCAGAACAGATAGTGGTAGATAACACTTTTTCATTCTATCCCCAACAAGAGCACAAGACAATCTTTAAATCTTTCTGGTTCATTGAGCTTTGTGCTGACTGAGTTAATATCACATGAAATACAAGACAATGCAGGCTTTTGACAGTCTCTAATTCATAATTCTGAGCAGTGTCCTGAGCTGAGAGATCCTCAGAGCTGATATGGTTGTTAGCCCAAAGCACATGAACCACTGAGTAGGAGAAGGAGCTTCTGGAAGGCTTGCAGTCACCGTGTGAGGCGTGTGGAAAGGCAGAGCAAACATCTTTCTGCTCTCCCTGCCTTGTCATTAAATGAGGTTTCCTTTCAGTGCCAGAGGGGTCAGTTAAGGATTTCTAGAGGGTCTGGTGGCTTTGGGTCTTTCTTTTAAAAAGTGGTTTGTAAACGAGTCACAGATTCCTCCCCCCATGGGTGTACCTTCACAGGCTGAGTACAAAGACCACTAAACAGAAATGAGAGATTCAGAGGTCTTCCATTTCTAATACTACAGTTTTGGGGGAGATTTAATTGCATATTGTCACTATTAGGTGGTTTGGGTTTTTTTAAATCTGAGTTTCATAGACTGAGACACACACCTAGAATAGACAGAAGAATCTTTGAGCTAGTGAATGTAGCAGAAAGGGCTCTAAATTTCTTCTTCCTTGTCCAGGTTTAAAATTTCTTGTGGAGAAAATGCCTAGAATGTCTTGATGCATAGCGATCCATTCAGTGATATTTCTAATAATACAAATTATTGCATAGTGGAAATAAGGCATTAGTCCACTTCAGCATGCATAGGGCATATAGAGGCACAAAAGAAATATTTCTTGGTATTTTTTTTATGCCTCCAATACTCTGTTACTCACTGGAATAATGTTCTCTGGAGAGGGAGGTGTTCTTAAATATGCAAATCTCTTCTCAAGGCAATGTGAAAATTACTGTCCCATACACAAGCCCTTAAGTTATTCTATCCTGACACATGACTTTCTTCTATTTTCCCCCCTATAGAACAAGTATTAAAAAGGACAACAGGCCAACCTCTAAAAATTTTCCTGAAATTTTGCTCAAATTTCCAAGTTTGTCATTCTATGAGACTCAGGTCAACAGTGATTTGCTTTCACTCCATAAGGGTGAGGAGGTTTCAGCCCAGTGGAGAAATCCTTCTTATTGTAGTGCAAGTCTCAACATCTGCATTGTAAGATGATTTGCCACTGGCTGCATTAGAGCTATAAAGCATCAAAGCTATAGGGTATTTTCTGCATAGATAGTGCCCCAAAAGCAGGCTGAACTTACATCACCAGCAAAGTGATGTAAGGCAAAGACAGCAATACAGTGCTTAACTGTGAGCTGAGCTGCCTCTCTTCCTGTGAATGAATTTTGTGAAGTTTGCCTCCAGACTGACTTTGGTTTTAGTTGATAGCTGACAGCAAGCTATCCCTTTGTATGCGCAAAGGGTGGAGTAGTGGAGTAGTGTAATATCTGATTACTTATGGTGGTCAGTCATTCAAGTAACCTTTACATACCTAATGCAAATAGAAGTTTTCTACCCGTGAACTGGGAGATCTTTCCGAAGAGCAGAGAGCAGAGGGAATTTACAGCTGCAAAGCAGATCATCACATAGCCAACGTACTGTATCCCCAGGGCACAGGTCACATATACCTGGAAGAGAAGGGACAGTAGGGCCACATTTTCTTTGGTGAAAGTATAGAGCTAAGGTTCAAGGGTCTTAGCCTGAGTATTTGGTAAATATCCAGCATGGACGAGATCAAAAGAGCACAGCTAGAGAGTTTGCTGACAAGTCTCTGGTATATTGACATAGTTGGCCTTCAGCAGCAACATTCCTAACCCATTTCCCAATCAGACTGATGCCATGCAAACAGAGGAATAACAAGCAGAACAAATCGGAGCACTGCTTGCTATACGAATAAAACTCCTGGAAGAAGCATTAGGAATTTTCTGCGCTTCCCATCATAGCCCAAGAGATGTCCTTTTTCATCAGACAGCTGACACTATGGTCATTACAGAGCAGCTCCCAAAAAATGAAGAGGACCTCATCTGTAAGAGCATATGACCAGTGGAGGTGGCCACAGAGTGCCCCTTTCAATCCGTTCCAACACAGCAACAAGTGCACTCTTCCATCTGATTTATATACAAGGTTTGAAAGCCTTAAGCATGGAAGAAGCAGCTCAGGATGGTTGCTTTTTTGCTTAGAGGCTTTCTCAACAAATGCCTGGAGAACACACCTGCTGTGTGTCTAGGTTTGTTGAGAAACTGGAGGAGCAGAGGTGGTTTTAATAATTGCAATCCATCAGGGTCTGGACCTGTTGGACTAGTGACTGGTGAGGGCTTTCAGCCAGCCATGTTGAGGACTTGCCCTCTTACTGTAAAGGTTGTCAAAATAAAATATGTGGAATGTGTGCTGACTTGCACTTATACAAACTCCAGGGAAACCAGAAGGAAGGAACATACAAAAGCTTTGCTGGCTTCTGGCTTTTCTCCCAGTTTGTTATTTACAACAAGGTGAAGAGTTTGAACCTGTAGCTCTCTGCTGTGGCCTCCACTGGTAAATTAAGCTCTCTACTGCATTCTTTTTGAGGCAGTTCCAAGGGACATATTTACTGCTGGCCTCTCCTGTTTGAAGATGTCACTCAGAGTTCATTCGTGTAGAAGTAAGCAGTAATTTTGCAATCCACAAATCACCATTAAAAACATCTTCTTTTGACAAGTAAATATAGATCAGATGCAATAGCAAGACACAACAGCACAAAAAAATCAGACAGAAATAGGCTTTCATTTACATCCACACCTTTGTGTAGTCACCAGAAAGAAATCCCTGTTCAAACCCACTGTACATTGTCAGAGGGATTAGAAGACACTGTCTTTTATCTTTAAGATGCCGGAAAGTTGCTAGGAACGTAGACCAAAAGGATGGTGCCTCTAGTTTTCCTTTCTCAGTCTCTGCTTGGTCAGATTTGATCTGGTCCAGAAATATAATAACCAGCAACACAGCTAGCACACCACTAGCTGCAAAAAAAAAAAAAAAACAACAAAACAAAAATTCATGAAAAACTGAGGAATGCTGGAAGAATGATGGGAAGTCGCTTGCTGCTGTTATTGTTCTGACTTGGTGCTTAGCTCTCTGTGGGATATTTTGGCAGATGCCTCTGATTCCGCTTCAGTGTGAAGGCCATTTCTGTATAAACAAGAAGGCTGGATCTACATTCACATCTTCTGCATACAGCTGTGCACTTGCAAATCTCCTCAGCTTAGCTGTGGCTGGCCTGTTGTGACAGCCGCTGGGCCAGCTGCACGGCCGCAGAGGGCGATGGCTCACCCTTCCAGGGCAATCCAGGGGCACGGGGATAGGAGCTGGCCAGAAACAGCTCCCCCGGGAGCTATCAGAAGGTTTTAAATCAACAAGAGAGAGGAGTATTCACTTCCAGTGCCAAGGTTTTCATGGCTAGCAGGGATCTTCTTTCAAATACATGGAAAGAAAAATAAATGCTGTCTTGAAACCCAGTGTATGTTGCGCCTTTTTTTTTTCAGCTCAGAACCATGCTTTGGGCATGGAATATGTGCTGTTTTGAAGGTGATAGTGAGCAGCTCTAGCCAACTTGAAAAAGATGGAAGTTATATCTTTAAACCCATAATTTCCTAGCAGAAGCAGCATATAAAAGAATATAGAGAGTAGTTAATCAGAAAATGACTATAAAAGTATCAGTCCCGATTTGTTGCTTGTATAGTGAATCAAAACAAGTTTTTTCATGTTATCAAGAAGATTACCATGTCTCATAATATACATGAGACAGCCATAGATTAACAACTGATTGCTTCATTATGGATGCAGGGTATGATAATGTTTCCTCGCTTATGCTGACTAGAATTCCATCCATGGAAACAACTACAGATCAGAGTAAGATGAGAACCGGGCACCTCTTTCCATCCACTTTGCTTGTTTAATGTGCTCGTGTGTTATGCGTATGGATATTTTCTCTCCTGTGAACTTTTAATATCCAAATACATCAGCGGATTTACAATAAATGACCTCATTTTTTTATTGCTCATTATTTTTCATCTGTCTCCTAGAATGAAATTGTATTCTCCAGTGTCCTGGTTCCCCACTGTGGCTGAGCTGTAAACCCTTCATGATTCAAGTCATTATTGGTTCTGCCAATGTGTTTATTAGTACTTATGGGCTAATTTCTGGACTTAAATGGGTGAGAGTAGAGCATCCACATTTTCAGGAAAAATATATCTAATAAATATGTTAAATGAATCAAGAGCAATTTTTGGAGATAATGGCATGGCTTAATAGTGGTTGATATGAGCATAAATAGAAACATTCACTGTTCTTGAGAAAGCTAAACAGCAGAAGACTTATCCATTATTGCCTCCACCCAAGCTGGGCAAAATATGTATTCAGCCACCAAATAGAGGACACATTACAAAATGTCTGTGAATGAAATATTTAGCTATTTACTTTCCCTTGAGGTAGGAAAAGGCGTATATTTTATTAAGAGCTTGAAAGAAAAATGAAACCCCACTGACGCGGGGTCAGTAGACAGCAGGGCTGCATTCATTTTGCATGCACAAAGCCTAAGGGAGTGCTGTATATGTTAGTCATCAAATTTAAATTTAAACTTTACAGACAAACATGCCTTTAGGCAAAAGTAATCAGCTCCAGTACACTCTGGGAGGAGAGTGGGGGGATATTCTTTTCATTTTCCCACCAATTAGGAGTGGAGGCTGAGAACAGAGGAAGGGTTTGCTGCAATGCCCTTGTGCACTGAGAGCTGGCTCTGCCTGGATCGTACACACTCTGTTGGAGTGTATGGCAAATTCCATACTTCAGTCTCAGCACAGAGAGTACATCTATGTCCAGAGACTGCAAAGATATTTTGACCGAGCTAAGGTGCATATTGCCAGATACTTTCCTTTATCCAGAGAATAACTTCTTTTGAGTGGGATAGTTTTTGGAACTTTCCTCACTCAGTGAATCCTTGTATATCTGTTTTTGTCTTTTAATGGCATCAGCTTCCCTGTCTTTAATTCTTTTCTAGACTCATGCAAGGAAGGTCTGTAGCAGCTGTAGTTACCAAATGAGAGATATGACACTACCTGGCTGAAATTTGGGTCATCACAGTGGGCTTCAGCTTTATTCCAGGTGAAAAATGTAAATAATATCTTTCTCCTTTAGATAAAAATGATACAGCTCTGGCATAAAGCATTAGAATTATTTAGGAAGGGGTTGTTTACAGCTCTCACACATCTTATTTTCCTTTAGCAAATTGGATTGAAGGAGAAAGTCAGAAACTTAATCTGCAAAGCCATGCTAGACTCCACAAGTACTAGGCTCTCCATCAGTGATACTGATTAAAGATTTTGTGGATTACTCACCAGTGTAGACCCCTAGCAGTGTGTAGATTAAGGAGCTGGAGGGTTTTGCTGACCCAGTGGTGTTAGTGGTATCAGTCAGGCAGTTGTACGCCCCACAGCATTCCAGGTCTTCTTCTGAGATCTCTACTAATTAAGAACCAAAAGAAAGGCAGGTCAGTGAAGAGATCAGATAAATCCACACTGTGTGTAAGGATTTAAGGAGAAAGCAATCCAGTGCTCAGTGATAGGTCCTGGTTTTCAAATCTTTCCTGCTTAGAGTTATGTAACTTCAGAATCCCAGTTTAACAAAAAAAAATTTGGTTTAACAGAAACGAAAGAGAGACTGAACACTGAATTAACGGTTACATGGAGACAGTGACCAAAGTTAGAGGCTGAAATCTGAATCCAAGCTCAATTTTCAGTATTCAAAATTTGGGTGTATATTTTTACCCCTTAATCACAATACCCCATGAAATAGGTCCCTTAGTTTACACCAGCAATGGACTGATGGACTTCTGTTCTTACAGCCATCCCTCATTTTCCCTCTCCAGATAATTTCTGTATATGTTATAGGAACAGAAACCACCTCAAAACATCTTTTTTTAATAAATTCAAATTATGATTACCTGGTATTGCAGTCCTTCAAGTAGGCTGCTTTTCCTGACTTTATTATTTTACTACTGGCTTTATAACTTTCTGAGAACACACTTGAAGCTAGAACAGTTCAGC
>NW_008236217.1:5475844-5485909 GCF_000691975.1 Corvus brachyrhynchos | reverse complement strand
CAGGGTTTGGAGTAAGACCTTTGCTTTGTTCAGTCCTATCGTAGCTCTGTAGGGCATAAGTCAAAGCCACACACATGCACGTACTCATGCATGCTGCATCACCACAACTCTGTGCCCACTTCCTCCAGTACCCTCTTGGTAAAGAATAAATACTAATCCAAAGTGCAAGCCTGAATAAGCTGTTTCCTAGAGGAGGATGATCCAAACCCCCCCCAATTATTTTAGTGCTTTCACTGCAGAATTTGTCTCTGGTTCAAGCACAATAAATATATATAAATACAGCTGCACCTTGGCTGATTCCTTAAATAAGAGTTGATCTGTAATTTTTCAATTAAGGTTACTGTGTAACTACTTTTACTGTGTTTTTCCTCATTGCTTCCAATCAAAGAAGCTGCTGTGATGTGAATCAGCCGTCTAACCAGCTTCATAAACAACTTTAGGTTCAACATAAGATAAATTCAGTAACTTAAAGAAAATCATTACCTTATTATAATCACTGGTTACCACCTTCAGCAAAAAATGGACAAACAGACCTTCAGCAAAATTACCGTATGCAAAAGGTGAGTCACATGGATGAAGTGTGTAAAACAAGTTTTTATCAGTTCCTGCATCATCTGAAGATGAAGATGCACATGCAATTAGTCATATGCAAGCTACAAGGCAGGATTTACACTGTTTCTCTTGAATTAAAACTGTAACATTGATGAGTGAGAAAGGGTGACTCTTGTAATTTACACTGATTACTGTGTTCAGTTGGGGTATTACCATATGGGGTAACTTTGTCTTCCTGTGTCTGGATGCAGTGATGCAGGCAATATGTCAAGAGTAGGTACATGTCTGAATTCTACGCATTTTGATTCTCCAGATACATGCTATATCTTTCCTACTTCTCAGTGAAATTATACATTTTAAGTACATGAAAATATGAATGGATGCCTTTGCACAAGTGTCAGAGGAGAGAAAAAATCATTGCGTGACAGGAGATTCTTACCCCCTGTCCCCAGAAAAGAAGTTCCCTCTAGATTAAAGCTGTGTCTCACTGAGAAGGCACAGTAGAGAAACTTACTGTATAACTGCTCATCACTGTTGTGAAGATGTGCAAGGCCTTTGGCTTTGAGAGCTGTTCACAGCATTTTTTTAAATTTTATGCAATAGATAAAAAAATAAGAATGTCTTTAAAATTAGGAGGAACATCCTTGGACGTAAAACTAGGAAGGGATTTACAAGACCAAAAAAAAATAGTGTTTTATTCCTCTTGCTAAACTGATGTGTGCTGTGAGGCAGAGGAGAGTCAAATGGTTGCAGTCTGTACAGACCCCACAGCTGCAGCACCGCCTCTGCCCTGCGAGTGAAATCAGAACAGACAGTCCCTCCTGAGATATCATGTGGCTCTGTGATCAGGTCAGCAGGGCTCCACTGCACTTGAAAAGGTCTGCCAGCGTTCTGCTTTAATGGTGCTTCACCTATGGTAACTTGTGTTTAAAGGAAGCATGATTCTACTGAAGTATCACACCTTGGGACAACTACTTTGCCATAAACCCAAAGCTTCAAAGATTAAAACCTGATGCCAACTTCCTGACATTTAGTTTTAACCTAGTAGCTATTTGAGAACTCTTCAGAGAACATACAGCTTAACTAAGCCAGGGAAGAGAGGTAACTTCTTGCTACTCAAGGTAGAGGGTATATGGAGAGCTCTCTCCATGTCAACCCTGTTCTGACTTTGACAGGATAAGGAATGTACAGGAGACTGCAATGGTAAGACACCACAACATGTTGAATCTCTAAGGAGACATCCAAATATTAATTTATCTTCACAACTGCCCTTTTTAAATTGACACCAATTACATGCATGGGAAAATGAGGGCATTGCTGCTGAGTGATTTCTTCAAGCTACATCGGCATCTGCTGTCTGAGCCTGAAATACAGCACAGGACTCCTGCCAACAGCTACTGCTATTTCTTCTTGACAGTTCTGTAAGGCACTCATTTTCAGCAAGCACCAGCACTAGTCTGACTAACCTTGAATATTTAACAGCAAACTAACCCAATACTACGAGCTTTGCAAGAAGGTTGCTTCAGTATTTTGCCTTTTGTTTTAATCCATTTTTAATAGAAGTCAGATGTGAAGGACTGTCACTTTCTGCAGCCTATCTATGCTTTGCAGCATGGGGATAGAATTCAAACAGAATTCAATAGAGTTCTATTTTCTAGCTATTTGTCTGAAGTCTCTTTATGGCTGATTTTTGATGGAAAATAGACACTTTCAGAGAGCAATTAATCTCATTTATTTCAGACATCTATCCTCAGATGGGCTAACTCTCATCTGAAGTGTCTGTTTCCACTGACTATGAAAGCTCAGCTGCAGAAATTTACCGCTTATCTATCTAGAACTAGCTGATGTTTATAGAAAAAAGTGCCAAAATTTTAAATACATTTTACCTTTGGTGGAAGATTGGCTAAGTATCAAGGATGAGATAAGATTTCCCCAGATGCCAGAAGACTGAAACACCAGAAAGAAGACCCCAAAGTATTGGTTGATAATGTCTTTTGCATTTTTTCCTGCTTTCTCAGCATATGAAGTGCCAGCAATGGTGAGGTAAGTGCATTTGGCAGACCAGAGTGGTGCTCCTCCTAAGCCCAGGATCACAGAGGTTGGGATTAGTGTGTACCTGCCAAAGAACATTTTATTTAGCATAGTTGTTATCCATTAGCATAATAATAATTTTCCCAAAGATCCAGAGGCAAAAATAGACATCAAAGAAATAGATTTATCCTTTGTATGATACAATAAATCTGTTACATGGAATCAAGAAAAGGCTTGTGAAGTTTAGGGTGTGCAAGCATATCCAGCTCTGTGCAGGGACTAGGCCTAGGCCAGGCTGGCTAGGTCTGTGCTCATGTGCCTTAACTTCTCATAACTGAGAATTAAATTGCACATGCACTTCAGAAGATGGATAATGACAATTTTCCTCCACAGAGTTGCAACCCCTGTCACTGGAGAGCGGAAGTTGTTCATCCACCTTTTGAAAGCTCGAGGCAAGAGCTAGCCTCCTCCTCTGGTCCTCTTCTCCCAGACCAGATGGCTGGAAGACAGTCTTCCCTTCAACCTGTTCAAAAACAGCCCTAAAAGTCTTTTGACTTTAAAATGAAACTTCTAATTTATTTTTTTCCCCCAAAGGGGAATCTCTGCTGCAAACATGAGTTAGAGAAGCCGCTTTAGGTAGGTGAGTGGATGCATTCATTCTGACTCTTTGCACATTTTCACCTCTCTGGTCCACCTACTACTGGACTTAACTTATCTCTGTTTGTTGTAAGTAGCACCTTTTGCATCCAATTTTCTAATCTGCAACACAGAGTAAGAGTAGGAATGGGGAAGAAAAAGAAGAAATAACTTTGCCCTTACTTATTTGAACACAACAGAGAGGGTTAAAGTATTGAAGTCGTACCAGCTAGCATAGAAGTTCCCTAAGGAGAACGCGATGTAGCAGCACATAGAGATTGCAATGGTCCACTTGCAGCCCAGCTTCTTGATGAGGATGGGAGGCAGGAACATGGATGATAGGATGAGTGCAGCATAGAGAACACTTAGGGATGCAACACCCAGGCCTTCTTCTGAGTTGAGACTGCTCTGCATGGACAAAAACAGTGATTGAGACAAATTTTATCACAGGCACATATTACTATTGTGTACAGAGAGTGGCTTTGGGCAGAAATAGAGAGACACAGCATCTGGGGCTGGGTATTACTCTCTCATTTCCCCAAACCAGCCTATGGACTATAGCCCCAAACCTATGGACTTAGAATTTTCCTCAAAATGATAGACCATTTATGAAAACATGATATAAAAACAGGTGAGGATTGCTCAGATTCAAAGCTTTGCTAAGACATTCTTTAGATTATTTGATGTTATTTGTTTGAGTTTCTCTCTGAAAGCAAGCTGAATGAAGGATAAACTCTTTTCTTGACCTTCATTGCTTGTCTCAGGCAGGAGTATCCTCAGATCTGCATTGCAAGAGCTGGCATAGCAACAGTGGAAGGTTCTTTGCTTTAAACTACAGGTCTGATAATTTCTAAGTTTTTCAGAGGCCAAGGTCCAAATATCCTAATAGGCTCACAGCAGCCCTTTGTAGTTGAAAGTAATTGATTCACCCACATTTTCACAAAGAAGGAATAACATTTTACTGATCTAACCAGGTTTTATAGTTTTATGCTCAAAATAGTTCTTCTCTTGTCTTGATGCTCTGAAAGTTGAAATGAGAAGATCAAGTTAGGAGACCTGGACAAGCTGGAAAAATGAGTCCATGTGAACCTATGGAGGTTCAACAAGTCCAAATTCAAGGTGCTGCACCTGGGTCAGGGCAATCCCAGCCATGAGTACAGACTGGGAGAACTCATTGAGAGTAGCCCTGCAGGGAAGGACTTGGGAATTCTGTGGATGAAAAGCTGGGCAAGAGCAACAATGTGTGCTCACAGCCCAGAAGGCCAGCTGCATCCTGGGCTGCATCAAAATAAGTGTGACCAGCAGGTCAAGGGAAGTGGTTCTCCCCCTCTACTCTGCTCTGGTGAGTCCCCATCTGAAGCACATCCAGTTCTGGGGTCCCTGGCACAGGAAGGACATGGACCTGTTGGAGAAGAGGGCCATGAAGATGATCAGAGGGGTGGAGCACCTCTCCTAGACAGGTTGAGAGAGTTGGGATTGTTCACCCAGAAGAGAAGACTCCAGGAAGACCTCACTGCAGCCTTACAGTACTCAAAGGGGACATTAAAAAGTGGGGAGATGAATTTTCACAAGGGCAGATAGTGATAGGACTAGGAAGGGCAACAGTTTTAAATTAAAAGAGAGATTTAGGGTAGATTTTAGAAAGAAAATCTTTACTGTGAGGGTGGTGAGGCACTGGAACAGGTTGCCCAGAGAATTTGTGGATACTCCATCCCTGGCGATGTTCGAGGCCAGGTTGGATGAGGCATTGAGCAACCTGGTCTAGTGGAAGGTGTCCTTGCCCATGGCAGGAGGGTTGGAATGAGATGATCTTTAAGGTCCTTTCCAACCCAAACCATTCTACAGTTCTGTGCTGCTTGTCAATGCTTTCTTGATTGTTTTGATTAATAGCTGATATGATCCAGTATGATTTTGGAATGGGGACTGGATGCTGAGGGGATGGCACCGGAGAGCGCTGTAGTAGAGTGAAGCTGTTGGTGGCTCCACGGAACACTTACAAAGCCTGCAGTGGCTGTGCAGTCTGGCCATGCAGGACCGGTGGCTGTCATGCAGCACCCTTGGTGAGGACCAGGCAGCAGGACAGTGAGGTGAGGACATTCTCTGTTAGAGCAGTGTCAAGGTGTTTGAGAATTGGAATGGCTGTTTTGTAAAGAGGCAAAGAGGCTTCCTGATCTCAGAGGTCTTATTTTTGAAATGTCACATGCCTGGTTTTGTCAGCTACAACTTCCAAAAATTAGAAGCCAGGCTTCCAAAATCATATGATTGTTACTCTCTGGGCATTTTTGGGGGGTTCTGGGTAGTGGAATATTGAAATGAATTATGAAAATTTTTAACAGTCCAGTACTTACAGGTTCACATATTCACAGAATATTCTGAGTTGGAAGGGACCCACAGGATCATCAAGTCCAGCTCTTAAGTAAACGGCCTGTATGGGCATTGAAGCCATAACCTTGGTGTTGTTACACCATGCTCTGATCAGCCGTTTCAGATGGTGGGACTGACTTGCAGCTTCTAGGGTTTATCTTCTCCTGCCTCATTAGTCTCCCCAACTCATAATATCTCCATCCAGTTTTGGGACAGTTTTTGCAGAACAGCCCTGAGTTCAGAATCTGACAGTGTCAGCAAAGAACAGCTGTTCAAGGAGAGGAGAAGAGAGACGTACAGAACTAGGAGGCACCTCTTCCTGAAATGAGGTCAACCTCTTGTTATTGCAAACAAGTTCATCATGTTATGTATCAAGTTCCACCTTTAAGGCACACAGATTCCCACTCCAGTGGGAAAATCCGATCCAGTTGATCACGACTGTATGTTAATATCCTGCCTAAAGTTGCTTATGAATGTCTTCTATTAGACCAGCAGAGCCTTCTAGTCTGAGAAGTTTCGCCTTGTGTTTATCTACTCAGAAGCATTCATAGACAGCAACAGTAACCCTCAGTCTTTTATTTTGGATAAACAGTTGAGCTCTAATGGTATCCTGAGTGTCCAAGTCATTCTAGAAGCCCATCTCACCTACCATGTTTCAGGATGTTAATGCCAGTACAAGCCACAACTGCCTTTGATTTAAAATAATAAAAAATAATTTATTTTTTGCTATTACATTATATCACAAGCCTAGAAATTACTTTATATTATTACTGCATTATTTTATACTTAAATTACTTAATGATTTTGGCATAATTTGGTATTATTTTACATTGGTGTACAATAATAATTATTATAAAATCAGAGCAATTTAGAAATATTCAAAACAAAAGCTTTCCAGAATTTGAATTTGTTTTCCATTTTGCAGTATTTTCTTTTGAGAAAAGTCATCTCAGGTTAAATTTGTTTGCTGTTTCCATTCAAACAAGTTTTGTGGATCTAAAGTAGTATCATGACACAAGTATTCAAACTATTTGAGAAATACTAGAATAAACTATTTAGTAAATGTTGTGGATCTGGGTGAGGAATATTAACCTGCAGCAAGTTAATGTCCTAACCCACCTCACAAAAAATACTGTGCATGCCTTCTTCACAGAGACCATGGAAACACTGATGTGTTTCACACTAGCAGTTGGCCTGATGCCCTTCCAGACCAACTGTCCTGATAACTAGTGGGAGATGCCCCACTTACCTGTAGACTCTGGAGTCCTCCGTAAGCAGTAAAGAGAAGTAAAAATCCAAAAGAAATGACCAAAACATTCTTAAGATTCCTTTCCATGTTGATTCATAGAAGACAAAAGGTCTGCCGGTGGGCAAAGCTGATCCAATTATTCCAGGGGTTGATTTGAGTTGGAGAAAAACAGCTTTTGCCTTGTTGGAAAAGGTCACTTTTTTCTGTGTTTGTAGAGAAGAGAGTTGTTAATTATTTGAATACTGGCCAGTGAACTTTACTTTTAGTAGTACTGAAAACCAGAGTTGTTACTCATTCACCTGTTGTGACATACACAATAGCCAGCGGTCCCAAGGGCATCTCTGATGTCTTATTGGCAGGGTATGTAAGTCTTTTGCAACAGTTGCAGCTATTTAAGTGTTCAAGTCAGACATTAAATGGCTCTCTACTATGATCAGCACAGAAGAAAAAAATTGCAAACTGTGAAATCGCTTTCTGTCATAAAGATACACAAATCCATAAAGGGCAAAGATTAAACATTGCACTGAAATCTGTATTAGGCCTATTGCTTAACAAAGGTTACAAAAGTGTGCTCGGAAATGACATTGTGCCACAGGTCTGTCTGCATACACCAGCTCCGTAACTGTGCAGCACAGAATCCCAAGGCTGCTGGCTGCTTGGCAAATGGGAGAGTCTTCATTCATGGGGAACCTCGGGGCTTTGGTCTTTCAAGTTTACCAAGTCATACTCATGAAAATGATTTCCCCCCATCTTTCTCATCAATGCAGAAGCCAAGAGGAGAAGTGGATTGAGCAGATAAATGAAAAAGCAACTTCCCCTCCCCTCCTCTGCCCCTAAGCCTGGCAGGGTGAACCGACCCTTCCTGCAGCTGTGGCTGAGAAGGGATTTGAACTTGGGAGCAAAGTGGAATCCAAAAATGTCCATGCTATAGTGTAAACAGACCAATTTCCCACCGAATTGGGGGATTTACGGAGATAGTCTATAGGGTATCCATAGTGTCCATTGGGAATGCTCAGCTAAGACTTGGTCTAAAGCCCACTAGATGGCACAATTTTGCTTCCCACGGGGACATTCGAGGGTGAGGGGAGGAAGCTTTAATGCATAAATGCATTTAATATATTTAAGAGAAGATCACAGCTAGTTTCTGCTTTGGAGAAAATTGCAGTATGTGCCTTTTCATTTTCTTATTTTGTCTTATAATCTTCTTGAATGAAATAGTGCAGAAAACATAATCTTTTAATTCTCTATTGTTCCTGGTACTTCTATGTTGCAAGTCTAGATAGTGGCTTTTTATTTTACAGGCTACTATGCTCAGCATGCGAACCCTTTGAATGAGATCACAATGTTGCTCTTGTTTGGCAGTGTTTGTAAGCCTCTACAAGGAGCTTAGACCAAACTGGTGGTACTTTCCCCCATCTTTTCAGGTGTATGGATCCTTGTAATTTTCATGTGACAATATTTCAGAAGAAATTTACACCTGGTGATAACACGCTTGTTTCTGGTTAGGACCCCTTAGAAAAAGTCTGCAAAATTCTAGGGGTTTGCAGTCACAGGTCTATAACAACCGGAAGAATTATTGAGAATGTGTAAGAATAATGCTTATCCCAAACAAAATCAGAATTTTCACCCACTCCAGCACAGGCAAGAACCAGGAATAGTGCAAAGAGCACTATTTATTTTAGTTCTCTTTCTTGACATTAGCAGTCATAACAAGAAAGCTTAAAAAAATCAGCATTAACTAGACACTATTTTTAAAATGCAGTGTTGGACAGGTTATCTGATCAGCACTTCTGCTCTGGAGGAATTCCTAACTCAGTCACATCTTCTCAGCAGCATAATATTAGAAAGCATATGGCAGATAGTGGTAATTTGTGTGTGTAGGTTTTTTTTCTCTTCTTTCCACTGATCAAAGGCATTTCAGCCTGTTCCACATCCCTTGCCCAGTGCTTTGGGTTATCCAACTGACTGGTCCCAAGCCCCTCCTTAGGAATGTGCAGAGTCTTTACCAAAGAGATCTGATAAAGCCAAGGATCTTTTCCTTTGGTACCAGGCAGCTAAAGCTCCGGCAGGCCTGCTGTGTATCACCCTTGACACCTCTTTCATTCTTTCTGCCAGTCCAAGATTAAGTGAGCCTCAGGAGCTGTGTGCTGTATTTGGGGATTAGGTTTCACACAGAAGACTGCAGCCACCAAATGAAAACTACTTGCAGAGCACAGTCATAAACACGGGACATGGAAGAGGCTGGTTAAATTCATTACTCTATCCCACTGGTGATTACATTTGTTTTGACCTGTTTATTTTCTCAGTGTAAATGAGGGCAGTATTTGCTCAAAAGATTACGGTACCAGAGGCTAATCTTTGGGGGCTTTTTTGCTTCATAATTATCATTTCCCTATTTATTCCAGTCAAATATATTGTTTAAGCAGTAATTTTAACAATAACAGAAGAAAGCCTCATAACACCCAGGATACTCATCATAGGATTTTCTGTCTTAGGAGGCTTTTAACTGGTTAGTTCCTTGGTAGTACACAGTATCCCTTGAATCTATCTGTAGAGGGAATGACTGCCTACACAGCATTTCCTCTCTTGCTGTGAAAGCCTGCCCATGTTATTTTCTTCTTCTCCTCCTCCTTCACCTGTGTTTGTGCCCTCCTCATTTTGGATTTGGAGCAGGAGTGACTAAATGTGATGTGTCTTGCAAAGACCAGCCATTTCTGACAGGGGCATTGGAAAATACCATCTGTTACATGTTGAGAGAAGCTCACAACTTGAATATGAGGTAACAGTGAACTAAACAGATCAAGCAGGAAAAGCTGTTTTCTTCCAGGAAGGGGGTTGTAAGGGAGTTGCCAGTCAGTGAACTCTTTTTGCCCACAAAGTTAGAGGAAAATAATTTTTTTTGTGTCAAAGGCTCAAGAATTGAAGTTGCTCCTGTTTGTCTATAAAGGTTTGAACATTTCTCTCTTCTTCAGTATTTTGGATCTTATTTTCAAATTTCCTTTATTTCCCATCTCCCCTTTCAAATACTGCTCCTCTCCCACCATGCAAATCATCCACAGATACTGTCCTTTCATGTCTTCTCCTAGGATTCCCTCTGCATGCATAGCCGCATACACATCAGTATGCCTCTTCTTCCTGAATCCTACCTGCTGATGTCCTCTTTCTCCAGAGAAACCAAACTATCTCAATCTTCCTTTATGTCCTTGATGTATGCCATCCTTCCTTCATTCCTG
>NW_008236217.1:5459604-5475754 GCF_000691975.1 Corvus brachyrhynchos | reverse complement strand
CTGCTTTGCTGTTCCCTTGCCATCACCCTGCCTTTGTCTCTCTGTTTCTTCCTTATTACCTCATCTTCTGAGTGCCAGCAGACTTTCTTAAGGGAGTGGCCTGAAAGCTGCAGGTAGTGCTCCCGTTTCACAGATTGTTACACTACTCTTAGCCTCAATGGCTGTAAGATCTCTCTCTCTCCTCACTGCTCTTAATTTCTCACAAGGTCCATTTCCTCCAGCTCCACTTCCTATTCCTTAAGGTAGAGGAGAAGAGACACCTTTTCTTCTGGGTTGGGAAACAGCTTATGGTAGAAAGGGAACCAAATGGAAAAAATCGTAGAGGGTACAGGCTTGAATGAAATTGTGACTTTTTTTCTTTAGGGCCATGTAGAGACTTTCCCTGCAGGACACTTGTCTGCTCTATTGAAAGCAGCTGTCCAAATAACCAATATTGTCTTTAAAATAAAGACAGGACTCAATTTAGGATAGGATAATGTGATGCCAGTCCAGACTCACTCATAAATTTTGATGATCTGGAGAAGCAGTTCCTTTAAGTGTTGAACTTCTCATAACTGTTACTCACCTCCTGAGATTTCCATCGCTTTTGGCTGGAGTTTTCAATGCATGAACACGTCTATGAGAGTGTTCACAGACACTAATTCTAGCCTAGGGAGAAATTCAAGCATTTTGAAGGTAAGCCACTGCCCTGTAGTGCAGCCAACCTCCCCACAGAGGACAGCCAAGGAAGTCAGACTCTCCAGGCTGACAGGGGCCTGTGAACATGCCCCTGTTTCTCCACCAGAGCTGTCTTGCATTCATTCTCTTATAATAAAACGCTTTTATCTGGTTCAAACTCAGCCCAGTAACGTTCTACCTTCTTAAAATTGTTACCTGAGCACAGACGTTGTATGTGTGCCTTGTCCGGCATTTTAGACGTTCTGGAATAGCTGCAGTAATCCCATTTCTAGCCTAAACCAGCGACTGTGACTCAGCTGGTAAGACTTAACACCCTGCTAAGATAAACATGCCACTGTTGTGATCTGTGCTGTTATAATGAATGTGTAGGGAGGCAGATCCTGCATATGAACAATGGACTTTTGTATGGCAGTGGCTCTGAAGTCTTAAGAGCCATTTACTGGAAAGCGCCTGAGAGCATATTGGTTGTTCACATGAGCATGCATGAGAAATTCCTTGCACACCCATGATGCGGGCTGGGAGGGTGGGACTCCATCAGCAACCCAAATCATATACATTTTCACCTTTCCTCTTTTGTTCAGAGGTGGCAGCTCATGCTATTAATGTCCACTATCAAGCTAGCACAAAAAAATATCTATAGTGATCAGTCAGTATGCCCCTGCTGTTGAAAGGCTATCACTAAGATTTGTGATGAATTTATCAGCCTGTGGAAATAAGAAGAATAGGGCTTGATCCCAGAGAGCAGGGCTGCTTAAAGTCCTGGAATGTGGCGGTTCTCACCTCCAATGCCTTCCATCTTTCTTTTGTCTATTGGTTGCACCCATGACTGGACACTGACATAAGGGGAATATTTACAGCCTATTTACCACCCACTTGCCATCAGTGTAAATATCTATATAAAGGTATCTCCAATAAAAGGGAAAATAGACTGAGTCTCTTCCTCTGCAAGCCTTTCTTCCACTCACTTTTGCTTTCTTTCTCTGAATATACTACAACTGCATGTAAGAGCAAGAGCTACCAAGCAGAAGTGCAAGCAGGTGCTCTAGAGAGTGAAATATTAAAAAAGGGGGCTGTACAAGCTGGTATGAGAGAAAGGTGTTATGGATAAAATAGAAGATCCATTAGAATTAATCAGAATAGACAATCCTGCAGAAAATTTTGATGATAAAATTTCTTCCCTATCCCAGTAGATATGATCAGGTGCTTGGGGCAGGTGCTTACCTCTTTTACATGGCCTTTTCTGTAATACAAAACACGAAGAAACTACATAGCCTTCTCCTGGGGGCATAGAGAGTCTCTCCCAGGTCTGCACAACAGACACTTTCCCTTTCCAGTGTCTGTAAATCATGCAGCCATCCAGGACATTGTTTCTCTACCAGCTGGCCCTGACCCCTTTTCCCCCCAGCAGCAGCCCTGGTTTCTCCCTCCAATCACTGGCCCATTAGTCTGCATATCCTTGCATTCAAAGAAATCAATTTACCTTTTCCAGTGGCTTCCTGTACTTTGAAATTATGAAGCTATGATAGACGTCCCTGGAAACAGGTACCGGAGTCCAGCTGGAAATATCTTGATGGTTGATGCTCTGAACAAGCTGTGGGCTTCTAAACTTGCACTGATCTTTACAGAAACTGCCCCAATATGCTCAAGAGAGTTGCAAAACTCCTATTCCATCCTCGTTT
This sequence comes from Corvus brachyrhynchos, assembly GCF_000691975.1. Lineage (NCBI taxonomy): Eukaryota > Metazoa > Chordata > Aves > Passeriformes > Corvidae > Corvus > Corvus brachyrhynchos. The sequence continues at coordinate 5,473,397 of NW_008236217.1, read as the reverse complement.
CGAAATTCTCCATCATTTTTGTCAGTCCTTATGTGAAACTTGAACCAAGAAGCTAACAGTATGTAGGAAAACAGGTCACATACAACTCCACCTCTTGTTTATCATCTGATAAAAGAGTAATTGCTATTTTATTTTCACTCTTGCTTGCATAATCACTCACTGTGAAATATTTTTGGTCCACTGAACTGCTCCCACTTTGAGAGAAGCACTAAGATCAGAGTCACTCCTTCCATTTCACAGAAGCTGTTCCATATCTTCAGGATGGTGGGGACTATCAGTCACCCACACCACAGTATGATGGGCTCATAGTGAGGGCTTGAAAGTGAAAAGTGGCAGGCTACTACCACCAGCTCCTTTGTCATTTTGCAGTACCATAGGAATAGTTACTGCATGCAGAGAGTTTCAGCCTGCATTGTATCTGGAAAGTCATTCTTCTTGGGTTTTTTCCTATTAAAAGTCACTCACAGAGCGTGTTCCAGGATCCACTGCAATCACTAGAAGACTGTCTAGTTTGGCAATATTTGCTTCAGCCCTTCATACTCCCTTGGATAGATGCCCTTGGCTTTCCCATATGAGAGAGTTAAAGTTTGGTGAAGTCAGCTGAAGGAGGAGGCTAAAGGGTTCCGAGCATTGTAGGACAGTTCTGAAGAAATGTGGAGGAAAAACTTCCAGAGCACTGGACAGGAAATCTAGAAGCAATATCTAGTTCCTAACAGACTGCTGATTTCAATAGGCTCTTTGTGAGAAAAGGCATTTCTGTTCTGTTTGCTGGATTCCCTAAGGCCAACAAACAGATCAGAGAGGACTGAATATTTCTGTAGCTACTTTAAAAAAAAAATCAATATGATTAATCGTCAGAAATTACAAAAATTATGCTAAACATAGATTTCTCCATGCCAGACCTCTGGAGGTATGGTAGTTTTAATTATTCAGCATTAAAGATGGGCTTAATTAAGTTTTATCTTAAACATTCTCTTGCAGAGATAGCTTTTTAAGTGACTATAAGTGTTTTTCTTAAACAGACAGATAAAAAGAAATCCAGAGTATACTACAGAAAATTTCAGTGTCTTTTTATTGAGAGATCTCTTCTCTGCAAGGGAGGAGGAAATTAGGGAGTAAAACTATACCATATGGAGAAAGAGCACTAGGGAGTTTACTGGAGAAGTTAGAGAAAGGTAAACAAACTGGTGGCCTGCTTTCCTGATTACCCAATGCTTAAACCATCAAAATCTTTATATCCTCTTCAAATCTTCTGAGGAAGATACACTTTCACACCTCTCTATTAAAAGAGCAGAACTTGCATGAAGAGGCTTTTAGTAAACATACAAAATCCATGCTACAAAAATGTGCAATGAATGGCAATTATTTTTGATAATAAATTACTCTTGCTTTGTTTGTAAATATGCCCAATTCCCTCTGCTACTGTCACTTTCTTGAAGCTGAACCTTTGCTGAGCCTTGAGGCTACTTTAAGCTATTGTGCCTGGGAACAGCTATGGTGCCTTTGACCAGCAGGGAATTTAGGCAGTGCAGGGTGCATGGGATATTTCTTCAGAAGGCATTCCTACAATGGAGAGGAATGGTAAAAACAAGTGGGACTTCAGCATGAATCCAGTTGTTCATGGTAGCTTTTGCAGGAACTGGAGCTGTAATGAGACATGGTTTGGTATGTAATGGTGCAGGCTATAACCCAGCTGTCTGTTGTGCAGAATCCCTCTGCAGAGATGAAAACCCAGCCAGGAAAAGTCATCTCTTTCTTGTCCTTGGCACTGCTGTTGGAGAATCACCAGGACCTTAATCCCAGGGGCTTGGTTTTGCAAGAAGAGCTCAAACCTATCTTTTGGTTGCAAGCATTCTTTTACCCTTTAGAAGTCAAGGTCCTGATATGGGGTTTTGATTAATTATACTTTTAAATCTTTCTCCTTTCTATTTACATTTACATTTTGAGTGTAGGTGCAGAATTCCAATGGAGATTGGCTTCTGCTAAGAGCTCTTTGGCAGCATGAGTAACACAAACCTCAGAGAAATAGATTAAATATTGCAGCCTAAAGAATTGCTGAAATTACAACTCAAAATAAGTAAAAGTCCTTTCATTTCAGCTTTTAAACAGAAGTAGGCCTCTCCTAAAGATGTAATCTATGAGACATGTCAAAGGTTTTCAACTTTTGAAATTATAGCTCCAGTACAGAAAAGAGGCTGTCACTTTGTAGCTTCGTGCTTTCCTTCCTGCAAATGTGAGTAATTTCTTTTTTCCCGCAGTACATCACCAGTATACTGTTGTTGTTTGTGGAGCTTCTTGGATTTAGTAGGTGAGAATCAATAAAGGAACCATTTACTGACTGTGAAATTGACTTTTATAATTGAGAGACTGCTGGAAATGTATATATATCTGAGGCAAGCAAAAATCAAACTACATTGTCTCATTCGTTCACAGCAGATCCAAAAGCAGTTCTTTTGGATAAAATTTATAGAATCACATGAATCTTGGAGGAACATACCACTGGACATCAGCTAGTCCTGCCTCCCACTCCAAGCTGTGTTGCCACCAGCACTCAGTCAGATCAGCCATGAGGCCAGGAATAACACAACCTGGACTGAAGCTGGTGTTCCTGTAGCGGACTACTGCAGCACTTCCCTCCAATGAAATAACAGTGGGAGTTTTCGGTGGACAGTTCTGCTGATGAATCTTATTCCTAAGGCAGGAAGCCCTGCTGCTGGGACATTTCCTAGAGACACAAGTGACTATCATATTCATGCACTAGATGCTTACAGGGAGAGCCTGCTCTTTCACAGACTGCTTGGGTACCCTTTTGTAACCTTACACAGTAAGTAGTGCAGAGTGGGCTCTACTTGTTAGAATTGACTGTAGTGCAAAATTAGGCTTATAGTCACCAATGGTGCTTAGTCTTCATTTTTGGTTCACATCTTCAATCATTTTGCAAGTAATGGGCTAGTGCAAATTACGGTGTCAAAATAACTTGTTCTTTGGAGGACTGAGAATCTGGTCTAGATAGAGATTTAGAAAACCTATTGTTAGTTTTTGTGGGGTTTATATACTTTTTTTATACAGTTGACAACAGATCCTTTTCTCTTGAGTGGAGCATTCTGATGCTCCAAACGCTACAGGATTTTATGACTCCTTTAAGACTTCAGAGGCACTGTTTGACTTGCTACTCAGGTGCACTCTTTCTGTCTGGTTGAACTCCTTCCATCAGATCAAATCTCAGGTATTGAACTTATTTGACACCTTGTCTCAGTAACCTCCTTGGACTTGCTCAGTGTACGAATTTTCCTCAGTGATTGTTTCCATATTTATTCAGAGGTTGCCAGTCTCACCTTTGCCATGGCTGATCTCTCTTTTACCCTGCTTATTTTATCATCTTTTCCTCTCCAGTCTCTGAGCCATGAGTTGATAAAGAGAAAAGCTGAACATAGCAATGCAGTTGACCTGTCAGCCTGAACCTGGTAATCTGCTTCTTCAGCATCTGACTCTGTTTAACAAAAATCAGGCATTGCAAATTAGCAAAGGGAGCTCTGCCTCTGACTTTCTGCTTTCACTATGAACTTATTGTGAAGATCTATTTAGTATCACAAAGCATATAAAATGGGAAAAAAAAAGCGCTATCTTCCAAAGGCTCAAAGGCTCCCTTAGAAGTTCATTGGCAGATACTTTAAGAAAAAGGATGTCAGACATCATGTTAAAAACTGCAAAGTCAGCATGAAGGTCCATAAGGGTCAATGCAGCTTTCAAAAGATGGGGGTTTGTGGGTGGCTAAAATGTAGGTGCTGTGTCACAACATTCTGAGTTTGTATGCATAAAACCCTTTATAAACTGGGGCCAGACCAATCAAGTGATCTAATTTTTATCTAATAATCATAAACTATTGAGTTTAAAAACCAAGGCAGATATTTGGCATTTTGGTAACATGAAATACTACTTTATTTGTTTGTAGATACTAAAACTGCACTATGTTTAGAAAGGAGGCAATCAAATAACATTTTTTGGTTCTGTTGTTCCTCTGGAAGGAGAATGTGGGTACCAAGGAGAAAAGTTGAAAGAGAAAAAGGAATGTGACCTGTAACTTAAAGAGCTCCTCTTGTTCCTCTGTCTGTCCCATGGCAGGAACATTTTTACCCAGACAGTTTTTAAAACATTTGTCTAATATCTCCCTAAAGATGTTCAAGTAAGGACTTGATATGGACCTCCCCTGGCAGTCTATTTCAGACTGTTTACTCTTACAACCTTCTTTTAATATATAACCTTAGTCATTCTCCCTTCTCTAGGAAGTACTGTGGCCTCACAAATGCCAGGCAGAACAGAGAGGTAATTTTGTATGACCTGCAGATGACACTCCTGTCTATAAAGTCTTGAAGGACACTTGTAGAACCATCTTAAATTCTAATCCTGTCTTACTTGTGGTCTCTTCCGGTGTCTTCTGAAGATGTAGTCAGTTCCTTCTGGCCTCTAGATGTTGTGTGAAATCAGTACGCAGGAGGAGGTCCAGGATAGATGCCAACAAAACCTCATTCTGTTTGTCTTTCACTCCAGTTGTGAACCAGGGTATGTGGTCAATGAGTGTAGCTGTGAGCTTGCACACAACCTGCACTAGTTTCATCAATACTCTACCTGGCTTATGAAAATGTCATGTGAACCAGGGACAGGAACATAACAAAATAAAGATAACTGACTCCGACTGCTTCTCCTCTAGCTACTAGGCCTGTTACCCACTATAGGAAGGAAATTCTACTAGTGGGACATAATGTTTTGTTCTTAACAAATCCATTCTGGCTGTTACGCATTTCCATTTTCTCTTCAACAAATATTTGGTAACAAATAGATCTACTCTTTCTTTCTTTTTTTTTTTTTTCCCCTAGAAATTGAGGTTTTGGTGACAGACAATTGTGCAAATTTTCCTTAATTTTTCCCCATCAATTTCTGAAGACAAATGTGATATTTTTTATTCCCCCGTCTCTTGGAAAAACTGGAAAGAGAGATGGTAATATGCAAAATTTAAGGACAGATAACTAAATGCACAGGTGGACAGAACTGTCTTAGGAGAACAAACCATATGCAATAATGGTTATTGGAAAACCATTTAACAGATCTGCATATTGTAGCATGAAAAGAAGTACTAACAGCACTTCTTGTCATGAAATGTTGGTGATAAATTAGGAATATAGAAGTTACTGTTCTTGATGTTGTATAAAAGTTTCTACTATTGATGTTGGCAAACACAACTTCATCTAGAAAAACAGGTTTTATTTTTGCTTGTTTAAACATAATTTCTCTCTTCTTATCAAGACAGCCAAATTTCAGAATAAAAACTTGCAGAAAATGCAGTTTAGTCTGCCAGTTATCAGATGAACCTTTGAAAATCAGTTTAGTCTGCATTGAAAAGATACACAGGATCCCCACAATCCAATCTTCAACAAGATCCATGTGTTTGCTCTACAAGCAAATCCTCTTTCTCTCCTTGGCAGGTCGAAGTTTTCCATTTGTTTCCTAGTTTTCTGCACCATGTAGTCTGTCATGTGTTATCATGTATTTGCACCACACAGCCACTCTCCAGAAGAGCTGCAGGGAGCAGGTACAAAGGAACTCCCGAGACCCAGTGCTAGGTAGAAAGGAGCTGCAATGCTGCCCTGTTCTGAGTACTGATCATTTCCAGGCGCTGAGGGCCCAGCTTCCCTCTGCAGAGAAGGGCACTTTGGGCCAGAGGGAATCTGATGGGGTCTGAACCCTGAAGCCAGGCAGCAATGGCTTGGCACAGCACAGTCAATAGTGTCTCAAATACATCCTCATACAAACTTCTCCTCTCTGAGGACAGGCACTTATCTATGCATCTATTGCTTTGGGCAGTCCTGCCTACCTGGACAGCATTGGGACTTTACTGGTTCACAAGAAAGTCACCACTCAACAAAGTGAGCAAATTTGTTTGTTTTCTCTAAATGGAGAACTTCAACTATCAAAGGAGTGCTTAACACCCAGTGCTAAGGGTAGAAATTGTTGTGTGACTTCTGCTTAGCCTTGGCTTCCCACAGAACAATGGTGAAGGCTCTACAAGTAATTGTGTTCCTCAATACCCCAGGTCTACTTTACCCAAATTTCCTACTCAAGCAGACATCTGTGGTTGCTTTATAAGCAAACAAAATACAAATGATTTCTTCATCTCACATATATTAAATCCTTCTGGGAATTACACTCTGTAATCTTTCTCATATGCTTACTCAGATGCTCCCCAATGTCAATTTTTACTGACTGCCCAGAACATCCCTTTGCACAGACCTGCACACTCATTTTGGGTGTCCATGCTATGCAACCCAGTAGATCCAGTGAGTTTGAATTAAGTGAGTTGTATATCACCAAATGCACAAAGTCACACGTGGTGCTTCCTCTCTGTTCCTCTTGAAAGCTAATGGATGGATGGGAAGCTGTATTGCTGGCTGATGAGCTGTTACTGTCTGTGGAGAAGCAGTGTTTCCAGAGGGCAATCTAGGAGATTCCAGTAAGGCTGTAATAAGAGGAAAGTAATCTAGGACTGTTTCAGTCTCAAAGTTCACATCTGTACCCATGTGAACTCATGTACTTTCACTAAAGTCTATGAATCTAGGCTGATTTACAATAGCTGAACACTGCCTGGATGCAATTAATCTGTGGGGTTTGGGATTTTTTCTGCCTAATCTGGCATCCATTGCAAACCGAAGCACATTAACAAGACTTGTATGACTTTCCTGTAAAAGCAGGTGTATCTTCTTGCCTTGCTGGTGAGTGCATAGGAGTGCTGTATTCCTAGTCGATCCAAAATGATTCAAAGGGTAAACAGTTCTCTTCTTTTATATTCGACTGGAAAACATAGGACACGTGAAATAGCATATTACAAACCATTTTTTTAATTTCTAGTGAGTTAGAAGCAGATCCACAGAAAAACATAAGGCTTTGCAAGTCTCTGGAATCACTCTTAAAATGCTTGGAAGGGAAGACATAGAACTGGTCCCTATTCCATGTTTTGCTATTTCATATTAACCACCACACAGGATAAAACACAGGATCCAGTATCCAGTCAGCCTCTTTTCTCCTTCCCCAAGGAGTGAATATCAGCATCACTGGTTTACAAAACCATTCACATGTTTACTGCTTTTCCCCCGTGTAATGCATGGCAGGGGTGGATCACAGGGCCCATAAACTGACAGGCTGGGGACCCTTCTAGCATGAGGTGCGTGATAAAGGCTTGAGCCTGCAGAAAGAATAGCAAATTGAATTTGTTTCTCACAGCCAGTCCTACAGAGGTGTATTAGGCACATCTCAGCATACTTGGGTACAGTCCCACTGAGGAGACAGGCCCTACAGGAAGCATTCCCTAGCCTCTTACTGCTAATTATAGGTGTAATCTACTAAATGCAGCCATCTGGGAAGTGAGACTATTCAAAGTACTTTAAGACTCTATAGCTCTGTAAGGTATTGTGTAAAATCAGGTGCTATCCTGGTTTATAAAGACTGTGCTATGTTATCCATAAACTTCGTTGACTGTTGGGTAGGACTTTGGTTTTAAAGATTCCTGGTGTCCTTTTACAGATGGATGATTTGGAATCTGAAATGATAGTTTCTTCTCTTCTACTTTGCCTGACTACATTGCTGAACCATCAAATATCTGAGTGTTGTGGATTGGGATTACATTTTTTTTTCGCATTCTAAAACCCACAGAACTTCAATGTGCTGAATTTGAAGAATACTGATTGTCAACACAGGAAAAAAACCAAACCCCTCCTTTGGAGACATCACATGCAATCCCAGCCAACAATGCTGAAGGAAAATGCAAGATGATGAGATGGGGAGGGAAGAGAGGGTTACACAGGAAGAGACAAAGACAACAAAATAAAAAAAAATTTAAAAAAAGGCTGAGAAGCCATGTGCCTGCTATCTACAAATAATCACACTGCAGAAAAAGATTTATGTAGGTTAAAGGACAAAGATGGTGCAAGATCAAATAACTATGAAGTAGCGACAGTTAAAAAGAGGCTGCATATAAGCAAGCTCTCAAATCATCTGACAAAAAACATTCTGGGGTGTTTTTCAGAGAAAGTGACTGGGGAGAAACCCAGATAATTTAAAAAATAATGGTATCAATTTACCAAAGTGACAAATGGCACCTGTCAGACTGAATTCAGTAACCTAAAATGTCCTGCTTAGTCCTGTATCAGCTTTTCAGTAAAAGTGTTGTGAGGTTTATTTTCTGCTAGGAAAAAAATATGTGTTCTGATTGTTGTTCAAGGTGCAAACTAAAATATTCAGGTTCAGTGTATGTTATTCATTCAGGAATGCACATTCATGCAGGAAGATGCTGTTCTAGCAGCTGATAAGCTGGAGGAGAGGCTGTATTGCTCTGAGCCCCAGGCTGTCTCATATTATTTTTAAGTGTCCTCCATTCTCAGTGCTCGTGAAATCACGAAGACAGCACTCCTGATTCTGTATATTCAAAATTATAACCAGAATCCTTGCTGTAACTGCTAATATCATCATTTTGTCTTCAAGGCAGGAAGATTTCAAGAATCAGAGGATGTCATTTGACACCTAGTTTTGGAGATACATGCTTCACTTTTTATAGTTATGAGGGTAACAGCTCACTGTTTTTTTCAAAATGAGAGCTGAGATCCTTGTACATAATTCTAGAAACTGGGACTTCACAAAAATACCAATAGCATGACAGAAGAAGAGAGAGAGTAAAAAAAAGCCTCTATCAGCACGCCACTTCTTTTTCCAGACAAACACATAAACCAAACCAATCTCTCCAGGAAGTACTCTTGTGTCATGGGTATTTTTACCACCCATACTTGCTTGCAGTGGGTGTGGAGGAAAAAGCAGGAACATGGAGGTGAAAAGTCGGAGGAGTACTGGTTTGTTGTGCAAGCAGGACTCAGGAATGGTACAAAGGGTGAAAGGTTTCCATATTCAATCTCCAGTCCTGGAGGCACCCAGGTCTGATTTTGCCTGAAGACGAGAAGGGACTATCCTTTAAGAAATAAGGAAAACTTGGCTCCTGGAGGAAGTATAAGAAAGAAGGCAAGTTTTTGGAACCACCTATGGCTTTAAATATTTGTTTTTAGGAAACCAGACCCAACTGCCACCAGTGCAGTCTGGAAACAAAGGCATTCCTATTTCACAGTAGCCTCGCCAGGCTGACACTCCTCAGCTACTTGGAAAACTAAAAGTAGCAATGCTGGAAGACCCCCAGTTCTGGACATCATGTTCCAGTTATAAAAAATCAGCCTGACACTCCTGGCCCTGTCCAAAGAATCTGGGGGCCTGAACACAAAGCTAAGTGGTCAATTAGTGAAACATAATGTTGCATGGCTTCTTGACCTTTCAGAACTGGAATGAATTTCCCAAACAGGAAAGAGTAGGAATGAAACAGAACGAGTAATTCAGAAGCCCTCTGGGTATAATCTGCTGATGCCTTGCACCTCCAGGCTCCTTTCAGGTCTCCTGGTAGAGGAATTCATGAGTGTCAGCACATTTCCAGAGGTGAGAGCAGAATCCTGCATAACCTGCTCCACCACTTCTGCCTGTGTGAATTAAAAGAATGTGGTGTTTTATCCCCAGTCTACACTGACAGAAATGTAGGTCCCTATGTACCTCTGGCATGTGCCTGTCTTGGTTGGATTATTAACCAAAAAGCCATTTCTTGTGAGTGATGCACCGAAGTAAGGACAACAGAACAGCAGTACTGGTTCAGGCCTTGGGTCCCTTGGCCCCATGATTTGTTTTCTGACTGTGCCATAGGCAGTGACAGGTGAAGGAATAAGGTTGGAGAAAGAGCACTCCTCTCTTCCAGTATTGGGTGTTTTTCAGATTATCTTCAAGACTGACACAGTACTTTTTAGTAGTCCCCCTCAGCTGATCTCAAGTACTGATCTCTTTTAGCCCCTCAAAAGTACAAAAAAAGTACTTAGGGCCCCCAAAACTGTGTCAACACAATGATGGTTGGAGGGGTTTTTTTCTGTTTTATTCTCTGTGTTTTTCCCAGTAATTCCTAATACTGGATTTACTTTTGTTGCTGCTAACCCAGCACTGAGTTTATAAAATATGCCTGGATCACCTGTCCCAGCCATGCTCCCTCCCACTTCTTGTGCTCCTGCTGGCAAACACGGGAAACTGAAAAGTCCTTGACTTAGAGGAAGCAGTACTCAACAACTACTAAAACATCAGTGTGTTACTAACATTTTTCTCATTCTGAACCAAAACCACAGCACTATATCAGCTACTAGGAATAAAATTGACACTATCCCAGATAAAACTAGGACAGGAGGAAAACTCATGGCTGGGTGGCACAGATTTTACCCTCATGTTCTTTGAATTCACGTGATCTCCTTCAAGCTTTCTGCTAGCAAGGAATACTGGACTGAATTAAAGGAGAGACACAAGGCCTGGGGAAACCATGGGAAAGAAAGGAGAAGCAGCTGTGCCTGGAGATGGGAAGGCAGCTACTGCTGTGCAAGCTGGAGGGCAGCATCCAGTTTTCCTTCCAGCTGCCTGTCCTGTGAGTGCCAGCTGGGGTTAAACCATGACACTGCCTTAGAAGGCTCTTGAGGAAATATGGGCAGCGAAATGTAGAGAATGAGGTACATGAATGGTACATGAGGTAATATGGTGGTTGCTGAGGGCAGCATGCCTTTTCCCAGTACATGCTGAAAGCTGCTGCCATTGCACCTTACCCCTGGCCTGGGCTCAGCACCCTGCACAGTGCTTGCACAAAGCTGCCAGCAGATCTGTCCCTCGGGAACAGACACGGTCAGCAAAGCCTATGCCAGTGAGACAGCCGCTGTCTGGATCTGTTCTCTCTTTTTTTTCCTCACTGTGATTTGCATGTTCTTCCTTGAGAGCTGTTACCTTCTGCTCTCAAAATAGCTGTTGCAGTGTATTTCCCTGTTTGTTATTCTTTGGGAGCATTTTCAGGGGTGTCTCCAGCACCCCATCCCTCCTTTGTACCCCTAGCTCCCAGCCATACCCCCTTGGCAGCCCTGCTGCTGGGACCTGCAGGCATCCCCAGGTACAGGGAAAAGATTTTCAATAAGCAAAAAAGCAGAAGTAGCTCATGAATAAAGAGAGCTGCATCTGACAGCCATACAACTGATTTCCCTGGCATCAGACCAAGCTCCAAATTATTTTTGCTAACCTGCCCCTGGGCCAAGGCTGCACAAGGAGTCAGTGAGGGCACCCTGAGCACTGAAACTAACTCCCCGTGCCAGATCAGATCAGTGACTCAGTAGGAAGAGCTTTGCTTGGTGGGTTACCAGCAGTGGTATGAATGACACCATGACCAGGCAGGGAGTTTCCTAGGGAAGATTTCTCCCTCACACTGTCATTGCATCAGACCTTCTCTGAATGCCCCAAACTTAGGAAGCTTGTCTATATAATGCATGGTAATGGGGGATTACATTTGTGCTTCTCCCAGGGAAATAAAAAATAAAATAAATTTTAAAAATAATGCAAAAGCTGGAGATGGATTTATATTGAAAAAACGGCCCTGGGCACTAATTTCAGAAGATATGAACTGGATGCTCAGACTGTCCTTTACCTTAAATGAGAACAATGAACATTAGATCAAAACCCAGTCAAAATTTACTTGTTAATGCTCAGTGATATGGGCTCTTCTGTGTAATTATTTACTATATCCTTGCTCATCATGAAAGCTCATCACTGGCACTGCATCTTTTGGGCTGTGGAGAGGTGGGTGCAAGTGGAGCATCCAACACTGGGATCATCAGTGTGACTGGAATACACCCAGCTTTTCCAGACCTGCCACTGTTCACATGCTGCACTGACACTGTGCAGCTCCTAATATTTTGCTGCTCTAGGAAACCACCCGTTATGCTTTTTTGCTGCAAAGCCAGTCTGCCATGGAAACGCTTCCAGTTCACCAGCAATTGCCATGCATTAGGTCATTGCAGAGATGTTAAAATGTGGATTGCAGATGTCTGTGTTGGGATCTGAAACATGAAGTACTGTATTGCTTTGGGATTAGACTGGCTTCACTCTTGTTCATGCCAACAGAGCCTGATGCAAGTTCCTCTACATCACCTGAGCTTCTGTTTATGCTATGGCAGGTAGAATCATGCATCCAAACCCTGACTTTAATAATTATTGTTGTCTTTCATGAAACACAGTACTAAACACTGTACAAACCAGCAGAGAGACCACCCCCATGCCAACAGCAGCTGTCCAGGAGCCCAGGATGAGTGTGCTGCATGAGCTGCAGTCCTCAGGATGGCCAGGAATGGGGAGTGAAGTGTGTGAGCTGTTCACTGCAAGGCAGACACTGACACAGTGGCATTGTTTCAGAGGACTGCAAGCCTTGCTCAAGAGCAGCAGCAGAAGCATGACAAGGATTTGTCCCACTTGTTCTGCACACGCACAACTTGTGGCCTTTTAAAGCTGTCCTGCCTGAGCTCAGTGACTCGTCAAGAGGGACGCTGGAGAAGCAGAAAGGAAATACCACGGCAGCACACAATTGTGTCCACGCTAGAGGGTTCCTGGTAGAGAGCCAGGTGCTGATGCCCTGCCTGCATGGCAGTCAATGGAGTTGTGTGGGGCTGGGTGCCTCTCTCTGTATGGGTGTAAGAAGGGTGCCTGTCCAAGCAAACCAAAATAGGCTGTACTTATCTGTAAGTGGAGGTCTGCTATTCCACTTGCGTGCAGGATATACAATACATCTGGAATAATTAATTTCTTAGCCTATTGTTACTTTCTTGTGTATCAGATGTTTGCTGCTCCTGAAGCCTGTTGGCTGTATTCAATATCTCTTCCTGTTTAAATTTGTTATTCCGGTCTTAAAACTTTTTTTTTAGGGCATGTCTTTTTATTTTCCCTTGAACTAGAGAATTTGCCTGAAGTATGGATGAGTCACAGATACCATATTTCCTCTTCTCCGAAGCACATTTACATTTTTGAAGAATTACAACTGACAACGATCAGCCATACTTCCAAAATATCCTTTCGGGGAGGAGGAAGGAGGAACAATGATGCTGAAATCAGCCCGAAAGGTAAAAGGCAGAGAGAGGGGGAGAGGGAGAAAACACAGAGACTTAGAAGGGCAGCCGGATGCAGGCAATCACTGCGCAGCGTTTGATGGTGGTGCCTCAACTGATAATGTTCCTGCAATCAGAGACACTCTGTCATTCCTGTCAGCAGCCATTCAAGCATATCACCAGCAGCTCTAAATACAAATATCAGAAGCAAAAGGGATACATATTCAGAAAGTCAATTCATTTCCTTCGCTCCTAGCCCAGCATTCTCTGAAGTGAGGGAAGGTTAGTTTATAATGGGGTGTAAAAGGTGCTGCCAACCCCACATTACCCCATCAAAGCCATTGCACTGGTTTCAGCTGAAACAGAGTTCTAATTCTGTTCATCACAGCTGCTGCTTTGGATTTGTCATGAAGACAATGTTGATAACACAGGAATGTTTTAGTTATTGCTAAGCACTGCTCAGCATCAAGGCCTTTTCTGCTTCTCACCTGTTCTGCCAGCAAGTGGGCTGGGGGTACACAAGAAGCTGGGAGGAGACACAGCTGGGACAGCTGATTTCAGCTGACCAAAGGGATATTCATATGGTGCTATGCCCAGCAATCAAAGTTAGGGGGAAATGTTTGCCAGGGCTGCTGTTGCTCGGGCTGGCTGGGCATCAGTTGGCTGGTGGCGAGCAGATATGGAGTATTTTTTTTGCTTCACTTGTTTTTTCCTGGTTTTTGCTTTTCCTTGTTTCCTTTTGACTTTTTAAACTGTTGTTATCTCAGCCCA
>NW_008236217.1:5450658-5459577 GCF_000691975.1 Corvus brachyrhynchos | reverse complement strand
TCCACACTCCTGCTATCAGGAGGAACTGAACGAGTGGCTGGGTCATGCTTAGCTGCCTGACAGGGCTAACTCACAACAGCCACATAGCTCCAGAGCTGCTCCATTCTGTGGCTCTCATCTGAAGTGCTGCAGTAATGTATTTTTAAAGCCTTTCATTTTTGTCTCAAAGACCAACTGAAAATGGAGGTTCCAAGCTTGTCTTGCATCTTAAGCTGTTTCCTAAATCAGGCCTTGTGGGTTTGTTTCTGACATTTCTACGGGATTTTTTTGTTGAAGTTTGTTTGGTTTCATTTGGATTTTTTTGCATAAAGCTGTAGCAAGTATTTGCCTCATAAAGAAATCTGCTACTGAGGTCATTAAGGGCTGAAGTTTAAAGGGCTGCTATTGTCTCTGTCTTTTCATCCCCAAATTGTAAGGCTGTAAGGAGTTCAATAATGGAAGTCCTTTCTGTGAGTATCAGAGTGAAAATCAGGTTTCTCATGTGCAGTCATTGACAAGACAGGCTAATTCCAGCTGTCTCTTGCCGTGTATCAGAGTACCTTACATAAAAGCCCATCAAGCACTCACCCCTATTAGCGAACCCTTCTGTAATGATTGGTGATGGCACACTGCAGTCGGCTGGAGCCCCACAAAGGGACCCCCTGACCTTCACTCCCCATTGGAAGATCATGTTACAATCTCACTGCACTGAACCAGTTATTCCAGCAATTTTTTTGTATTGTACTTCAGGACAAGGCAGACTCTGTAGCTGCTCTTGCGAAGAATCATAGGTTGGGAGGGGTCTGTTCTTTGTTTCTGCTTCTGTGAGACTTCGCAGCACAGCTGAAAGGTGCTGCTAGGAAGATGCTGTGCACATAAACATCCTGCTTCCTAGTTATCTCCTCATTCCATGTCCTACCTTGCCTCACCTCAAGTAACCAAAATATTATTTATTGTTCTTATTACCTACAAGCAGCACAAAGGACTGATAGGACAGGAAAGTGCAAGCACTCAGATGCTGTGTTTTGGCAGGAGGTTTGCTTGGTGGGGCGCAATCTGGGATGGAAAGGAGAGGACAACAGAAGAGAGTGAGATACTCATTATCCACAAAAAAAAAAAAAAACACCTCTGTGCACTTGCTTACTTGGCTAAAGATCTAATAAATTCTGATAAATTTCAGAATATTGAGAAAAACAGTGATGGAATGGGAAACACTGATTAATTTTCCTTTTTTTGGAAGTTATCAGTGACCATTCCTGGGCCCTGGTGGCACTGGTATTTTTTTCCCCAGGATTTAGCCATCTGAAGCACAATCCCTAACCTCTACTCAAAAGCCAGGAATAGTGGAAGTGCAACTGAGCACCAGCTCTCAGCTGTCCAACCACCTCTGACCATACACTTGCTCAAAACTGCACATGGTTGTAAAGTGACAGCCAGTGTCTTATCTACACTACATTTCCTTCTTGACAATGCTGAAGTTATAATGTGGGAAGTTTGAAGAAGATAAAACCAAAATAGAGAAGGAAAATCAGTTTTTCTCCTGGGACTTAAACCAAGAGGATCTTCTGCTGCTGATTACGGTTGTCATGCCAGAGGAACTTGAAGTAAACCAATGGGGTAACAGATAGTGCAAACAGATAGTTACAGATAGCAGGAGAGAGGAGAGAGACCTAGGATTCTCCTGTTCACAAAGTCTTTGCCATAACCACTTGTCCATTGTCATCTCACTTGCATTAGTGCTGTGAATGCTAGTAAGGTGCTGCGACACAAAGGATAGTCTGAGATGAGAGAGGTGGAGTTGGAGCAAAGGCTCATGCAATGCAGTACAGCAAGACTCGAGGTCATGTCAGCACATAGGAATGCCACACCCCCAGGAGTGACAGCTGAGGTGCTTGACAGGGTTCACTCCCAGGTATTGAGGAGGTCAAGATAAAAGCAGGCATCAATGTACCCTGCTTCATTGCTACTCTCAACCTCCTTGATGTTGATATTTCTGTGTCCTATACCTCTAGCTTCTCCTGCCTTGGTTCCCCAAGAAGAGAACACCGTGCCTTCTCCAAGACACACCAGGTAGCTTAGCAGCCAGGATAAGCTTTTGTGCCTGAGGTTACTTTGGATGATACCCTGTCTTGGGGTGGTATTTACCACTGTATCTCCACTAGCCTTGTAAAAATTGTCACCATGACAGCTGATTTTCCTGAGTCTGCAGTACCTTTTGGAGCACTGACTGCCCTGAGGTGTCAGCTTGCAATCCGGTCGGTTCTTACTTTTACAGCAGTGCTTACCCGTGGTGCACTGATGTCCTGCAGTTGTTGGCCAGATACATAATAGGATTCTTTACAAAGTAGATTGAGGCATGTGCTCCATTTGGCTCCCTTAATTAGGCCTGCCATTTCTGACACACACATACGAGTGTGTCTGCGTGTACATACAATCCTGAATGAATTCCTGGTTATAATATGCACCACAGGTGTCCATTTTCACTAGGGGACAGCCTCCAATCAAGACTTCAATTCTCTGGAACAATTTTTGAAGTGTTAAATTCTGCTTCCAATTCTGCTTTGGAATAAATTCAAGGCTTTTCAAAGGAAAAGATGAGGTTTTCAGTTCATGCTGTCTCTGAAAAAATGGCTAGAATCCACCTTAAAGCTTCAAGACTTTCAGTTACAATCTTTATCAAAATCTGTATATTTTGATGAAATATTTTTGCTTTGACTTAATCAGCATTTTAATAGAGTGGCTGAAAACTGGAAATGTTCTTATTAGTTGTGCACATCAATCAAAGTATCTTTAGGATGTCTGTTTACACTCTGCATTTGTTATGAGTTTAAAGATCACAAAGATAGTCAATGTTTTAACACTTCAGATTGAGAGATTTTTTGAACTTCCTGCTCTGCACAAATCCTATTCTTCCCATTCAAGTGGAAAAATTAACGCAGTGGTTAACAAAGGTACATCTGAAATTGGGATATCTCCCTACAGACTGCAAAGGTTGCAGGAAGTGTTGCTTCCAGCAATTGAATATGGTGATATAATTTATAACTGCTCAGCCACAACTTTGCAAAATCAGAAAAAATGCTCCTGATTACTTAGATTATCTGTTTATCACAACATCACAATCTTCTGACCAAAGATGATATTTCCCCTTTTATTTACAGCCTTCCAGGAGGCAAAACGTTTCCAAGAACTGGAATTGCTTGGCTTCTTACATCACTGCCAGTCAGATGGGCTGCCCTTCACGCTGCAGCATTTGCAGCAACACATCCTGTTGCTAAATTAGCTGTCCTGTGATGCTGGGACACATGCAATTTTTACAGGTATATGCACATGAGTATGTGCCCACACATACAAGACAATTATTTGATGATGTTCTCTGTTTGAAAGAGATTATATTTTCTTGTTTGTTTGGGTTTGTGGTTTTTTTTTAAATCTGAATTGAAAAAGCAATTCCTATACAATAAGAGCAGGTTTTCCGTAAATGACTCAAAAATTGGTTTGTGGTTTGGTGGTTTGGGGATTGGTGTATTCGGGGATTTTTGCCAGCATTTAGTGTCCTTGGGTAATATAATCCCCATGTAAAATTATATTGCTTGTTCTAAAAAGGTCTGATTAGCTCCAGTGAAGCAGAACATTGATATGATAGTCTATTACTGCTGCTTTCTGTGTTTTAAAGCACTAGCATTGTGTTTAGCATTGACTGGAACACAGGAGGTAATGGGCAGCCCACTGACTGTCTCAGAGAGAGCTTGGGATGGAGAAGGGGTCTGTTCAGTTCCTCACATAACACTGCAGCAGCTTTGCTGCTGAGCACTGTAGCTCCTTTCCTACATCATAGGTGCAAATGTCAAGACAACCCCTGCATTGGTCAAGTCCTTTGTCATTTGGGTTCTGGGGAAGGGAAAAAATTAAGCTGAAATGTGAGAGCTCTGGGATTTTTCCTTTAGTAAAGCAAGTAATGTTGTGTGAAGTGCCCTGATATATGACTTTGTAGTCCTAAAATGCAAAACATTGTTAAAAACATAAACAGAAATCTTGATTTTCATACAAAACCGAAGTAACACAAAGTCCATGCAGAGGTTTAGGAGCAAGTGAGCTGCCTTCCCAGGAGCAAGGCTGCCCTCCAGCTTAACAAGAGACAAAAAATTTCTGTGCAGGTGAAGCAGGTGAAGTGGTTAGTGTGGAGAGCCAGGAGCACACCTTTGTCACTGTGCAGCTTGGTAGCCTGTTCCTTCCCACTCCATGGCTGTCCTGGAAGTTCCCGGAAGAGGGAAGTGCTCTCTGCTTGGCTTTGTGGGAGCAAGTGGCAATCACAACTAAGCTGCAGCACTGAAAAATAACCAGTTGATATCAGCTTTTTTTCAAAGCAGGGAGGCAAAAGATAAGGAGGAGAAAAAAAAGGTGGCTGGGTGGGAAAGTTTACCAGCATGTGTGGAAAAGGTGGAACTCGATTCCATAAAGGAAATAAACTAAGATGTACAACATTCTCTGTAACATTTCACTTTGCCATTCAGGCAGGGCCTTTTTGAAGTCAGTGGGAGTCCTTCCACTGCTTTCAGGAGGTTTTGGAACAGGACCATCCAATTGTTTGGGTTGCTGACACCTAACTGACCCTTTACCTGTTGCTTTAAATGAATACTGCAAGGGAAAAGATCAGATTCTCCTCTGCTCAGAAGGCACCTAATGGGTTGTAGCTGCACCCTAATGTGTTGAAGCAAACGGGCGAGCCCAGCAACCCAGTGTTTATTTACCTATACTAGTGCTGAGTTTACATCAGCACAGGAGTTTGTGCAGAGGACGTGGCTATGGAAACTGGACAGCAGGAAGGAATGACCTACCCTGCTGAGTGAGGGCTAATTTGGAGCAAGCTATTCCACTGAGAGCAGAGGCACTCCTTAACCCTACCCCTTCCAATACAGGTTCCTTTTTAACACCTGCAGCTTTGGCAGAAGGTTCTGCTCTGTGACAAGCAGAGGTTTAGAGAGGGTTAGAGATATTTGCATGGTTTGGGGTGGGGCTGAAGTTGTGCTAATCTTTAACTTAGTGGTCACAACTCTTCAGAAAAAAAAGGTGCTCAGATGCTCTACAAACTGAGGGAAATGCCATTCTTTTCTCAGTCCGTCTACAGAGGTGAGAGGGGAGAAGAAGAAAGGAGATGCTCCCAGAGTAGGTTAACAGCAAGGTCAAGACTGCAGATTTCTATCACACTGTCTGTTTGCAGTTTTCCAGATAGAGCTTTATGAGTCTGAGTATCCTAAAGGGAAAAAAAAAAAAACCAAAACCAAAAAACCAACAAAACAACACAGTATTGGAATTCTATTAATTCTTTTAAAAATAAAACAAATAATCGAGGTTTTATTTTTAATGTTTAAGTGAAAAGTGAGAGGTCCAATATCTATCTAAATGTAGAATCATTCAGTGTGCCCAAAGTTAGAAGTGAACCTTTGTTTTTCCTTAAGATAAAATAAGCCACAGAGTGTGCCAGTTGGGTGTTACAGGCCTGCTGCTTCAGACTATCCAGTGCTAAAGTACTCTGCTGTAGTGCTCTGCTACACAGTGATGGTTCTGTCTTTGCAAGGTCCCTGGTTTGGGACTTTTCGTGCTCATATTTTAGTGTGTCCTTTCTGAAATGCTATTACTTGGGATTTTATTAGATGCTACTGAGTTCAGGCCAGCCCAGCTGCCACTGAAATAAAGACCACCCCTCTTTTGGGTCACCTGTTCTGACAAAACACAGTGGACTGGTGTCATGGCTGAGGAAAACTGTTATGACTTTTTAGGACTTACAGGTAATAAGTATGGAACTGTTTTGATAAAGTGCTTAGTTGTGCAGCGAGTCAAGCAGCATACCCCTTCCTCTCACTACATAAGAGATGGAAAAACCAAACAGAAGCTTTTAGGACTAATGGCTGTGCTGTGACTGGGACAGGCTGAGAACATAAGACTGGTAGGACAAGAAGAGAAGCCTTTGTCTCCAAAGAGGAGTGGCTCAGTTCCCTTAGAGGAGACTCCAAGAAAAGTTGTATGTAGGAGGACTGAATTGCTTAAAAGGTACGAGACGTACCTCAATGAACCAAAGATGATTGACAATTGCATACAGTCATGCTTACTTTGAATGACTGTGAGGGCCACAAGCAGGCTAAGCACAGGTCTCTTCTCCAGGATGGCTTATACACATCCATCTAAAGAAGGATGCCAGAAGTGAAGGACAATACTGTTACAGCAGCCTCCACTTGGTCTAACAAGAAACATGCTGAATGTCCAGCAAGGGGTTTCTACAGGCATGGTCACAACTCCACCGGGAGCACGATGTAGAGCGGTGGATGCGCATTAGGGCACGGCACCCCGGTAGCTGAATTAAGGAGCAGAGTTTCACTCAACACTTGTATGTCACCTAATACAGGTTTGTAGCCAGGCAGGCTCCTCTTTTAGTTACCATGCTGCTTGGCTTGTGAGACAAAATGTTGTGGTAGAAAGGGAAAAATTGCCTTCTGATGTCCTATCTGGGAGTTTTAATGTATTCATCTCTCTATTAACTGAGCACACATTTTCCAGTCATGGCCCTATGAATTGTTTTCTCTCACAAGGTGTGGTTGTGTTTTACAAGTAACCTTGTGCTGGCTGGCTGAAATATGAGCCCACAGCCTTTAGACCAATAATACCATACAAGTTTTAATGTTTTCCTCAGACTCTGGGGTATTGGTTAGCTGCAAAGCTGCCAAAGGACATTCCACAGTCAGAGGAAATTGAGTGTAGGTGGGCAGCCCAGAGCCCAAGTGCACACTTTATAAACTCTTCATTATTATACTTAAAGGGGTAAGTCACACAATAATCATTCTGCAATAAAATTCACTGTCGAGTGTGGTTTTTTTTTCCTTTTAACTCAAATGTCATGTAAAAGTTGCCAGTGCTTCCCAGAAGTTTAATTTCTGAAAGTGGGAGAAAATTAAGCAAAGCTAGCTAGCTGACATATTTACATGTGTGCAAATACTACCTTAGCTGTGCATGCCTTGGTTTTTTTAAGTACCAAAAATAAAATATTCTTTTGTTGTCTGAGGCTGAGGGACTCTGGCAGAAAAAAGGGGTTTGGACATCTCTACTGCCTGATGCCAATCAGACATCTCCAGTATTAAGCAGGCCTTCAGTGGAGAGGAAGCATATAAAATATGCTTATAACTGGCCAGCATTACCCACTGGGTAAGTAGGCAGTCACTCACTGGAGGCATAGATAAAATATCTATGTAGAGTGTATATAGAATATATTTTTCCCCTAAGGATAATCCAGTCTGGTGCAAGATAGAAATTGTTGAGGTTTTGTTATGCCTAAATCAAGTTTTTAAAGTAGAGAGCTTTTTCTAAGAGACCTCCTAAGATAGTGTCTGGTGCAACCAGCACTGGTTATGACAAACTCCAAGTGACTGGCCTGTGGTGGCTGCCTCTGATCTGTTGATGCTGATGATCAGCTACCCCTCTGCTGTTTTGGTGGCATATGATGATGCTACATGTGAGTGGACATGGGAAGAGCTCCTCAGAGACTGGGAAGGATCTGTGTGAGCCTTGAGCCTCACCGTCTGCCCAATACTCATGCCAGTCCTTTTCCAGAGCTTGCTATCCATGTTGCACAAAAGAAAGCCCTGTCCCCTACAATGAACAGTCCCAAGGAGGGGCTTCTGCCCATGGATGCTTAGGGTTTCTCTTTCTCCTGGGTTTGTCTCCTGTGGTATTTCAGGTAGGGGAAGGGTGAAGCAGTGCTTTGGTCAGGAATATCTTCCAGCTCTTCTCCTATAATGGAAGAATTTTAACTTAGTGAAGCCACTGAGGTCTTGCCCAGCCCATTGCATTTCCCATGAGTCATAGGCCAGCACCAGCTGGCACATCTCCTTCAGCTTTCAGGAAACAGCTTGTAGTCACAGAGGCAGAAATAGGAGAATACAAGGAGTATTCAGCAATGACAATCCTCTCTTTTTACTTGTTTACTTCTTGGATTAACCTGTTTAAGAAGTCATTAATATCCTGACAGCATAAATGGGGAGAAGCTTGTTTCATTTAGATGATATTAGGAATTAATTCTCTACTTTGAATCCATTTTTCCTGCTCTCTGCTTTGCCCTTTAAAGACATCCTAGAAAAGCCAAACCTCTTCACTCCATTGCGTGGTCTCCATGTTGTCCTGCTTCATCTTTTGTCCTAAGCTATACCCCAAGGGAGCTGTAAGGCTATAGAAATGCTGCCTAGCCCTGAGACAAGACAGAAAATAGGTGCCCTTCTCAGCCAAGTGCCATTCTCCATTCATCCAGGGGGCACTCAGTAATTCCATTGTTGGAACCAAGCGTCTTGCTGGCAACATGAATGCTGAGGTGTGGGGAAATAATGGCTCTTTTGCTGAAGATAAAAATAATTTCTGATAAGTGTAATGTGCTAATTTCTAAGAAAGAGACAATCAACTGCCTTTGTATTGCGCACATAAGAAGCACAGCAGGCCTTGACTACACATTGGGGTCCCTTGAGAACTACCAATACTGATTTGGCAATCCCAAATTCTGTATCTGGACACTACTTAAATCTTTCCCTCCTTCATTTCCTTCTAGTGTAGGAACTGTTTTCAGAAGAAAATACCTTTCATTTTTGTGACTCAATCCCCTTTCTCCACAGGAAAGCTGAGGCCGGAGGTGTACTGTATAGGTGTCTTCTGGATGCTGCCTTAGGTGAGGGGGGCCTCCCAGTCCTGTGCCATCACAGGCCATTTCCTGACATTGTTCATTGGAACAGCTATTTGTATCATCACCTTTTCACCACTTTTTCCCTCTGCCACTTCAAACAATATTATTCTTGTGGAGGCTGCATTTCAGTGGTTCAGGGACCACTGTAAAAATTACCCTTTGTACCAAAATGTTTAAATTACTGTTTTTAATTTGAAATGAGCAGTGCCACTAAAACTCCAAAC
>NW_008236217.1:5424123-5450599 GCF_000691975.1 Corvus brachyrhynchos | reverse complement strand
GATAAATAAGACTATATTACTCATGCTGCGTGTTCTTAACTAATCTGAATCTCAGATGAATGTTTTTCCCCTGCAGGACAGATATTGCTCTATCTCTGGCCAGTCTGCAGCTTGAGTATCACATTCTGTTTGTTGCTTCTCCCCACGGATTCAAATTGATATGCTGTTGTCCCTTGCTTGCCTCTCCACCCCCAGCACAATGCCTTGTCTTACATGCTGCACCCAGGCAGTGCTTTAAGTCATTACCTTTTGGGTTTGCCTGTCTCAGAGTGCCTAGCAAAGCTGGCTCAGCTAGGACTGTGTCCATACTACTGAAGATAATAAAGGTTTTTCCATTAACATTAATAGAAGTTCAGACTTCTTTTGATATGCTGCTGCATATCCTGAAATCCTAGAAGCTAGTCCATCTTCCAGCCACCTGGGTTGTAGTGCCTAGTAATAGCTCCCTAGTGCAGTGAAGCTTACAGATGTACACATCTTTTAATATTCTTACATCACTTTTGAGAACTAATAATTCCGGTGCCAGTTGTTCTTGTTTGTTGTGTCAGTGACCAATTCTTTTGACTTGGAAACATTTGTGGTGCTATTAAGTTGTGCCACTCAAATGTGTCCCAGTAAAAAAACCCCAACACTCACTGCTGGCACAAAGCACAAATGTCCTCTGATCTCAATGTGATCCCTGCTGTCACAGCCCAACACACAAAGGGAGGATTGTTAAATGGTGAGCCGAGAGGTTTTTAGGGAACTATGTTTCAATTTCAATCTTCCATGAGGTGACTTGTAAAAACAGTAAAGAGAGATGGTTATTGCAAGAATTTTGAAAAACCTCTTGTCTGCATCCTTTTAGATAAATGCTGTTTGTTTCCTGCTCTCACGTAATAATCATGGGCAACTTCTGCTGTGCTTGCTAAGCCTGTTCCCTCTTCACTAGGTGATGTTTACCTATTAGTGCAGCTTGCACTAGCGGTTATTCAGTGCAGCTGAATCCCAGGTTTTGCTCATTTTGTGGCACAAAGCTCATTAGTCAAGGTGAATGATGATGTCTCTGTGTAGAAGAACAGGTCAGTGCTCTCTCATTTTCAGATGCCCATTTTCTGTGGTCACTGAGTTTCCAAAGTTGTTTGTTACCTTTCCTCTTAGTGTTATCTCATCTTCTGTCAAGGGTGTGATAGTGATCCCTGCAGGGCAAAGGATCTCAGTAGGTAGATTGTTTTGCTGAGGGAAAAGCACAGGCACAATGTGATGTACTCCAAATTGTCAGGCGTGGGCTTTGCCCCTCCATAAACAAACTGACTTCACTGCTTGCCATCACTCTTTATTTGCTCCCTCACCTTCTTTTGCAGAGTCTTTTTCTCTTTCCAAATGTCTGTCTTTGTTCATGCAAACTAGATGTCTGTGTATCCTCCTCCTTCCCCTGAGCATTATTTTCTCATCACAGCTTGTATATATTTTTACTCTCTTGGCCTGGGTGACTTAGTTCTTATCTCACCACTTTGCCAAAAAATATTTCTCTTTTTCCTCTAAATGTTCCCCTCTTGGTCATGACTGACAGTATATCAGCTCTGGTTTCTGCAGGAGGCTTTATTTCCTCTCCTCCTCCCACAGAAGTCACAGTTCTTGCAATTCCTCAAAATTAAAGTTTTAAATACCTGTAGATGATCCAGGGATCCTACTCTGTTACCATCAGGTCTTATTCACAGTATTCCCCTGTAGGAGGAATCACTACTGAACATAAAAAGTTTAATTTAAACACAGGCCCAAATCAAGTGTCATACTGGCACATCTATATAGGTCGAGTGAGAGTCGATTTCTGAGCTGATCAGGATATTGTGCATAGGTCCATCCCTGTCATGAGCTGATCCAGATCTGCTGGTTTAAAAACCTACAACAACTGAGATGCATCAAAATCATGATCCTATTCTGAATTTTAGAGACCAGGTGTGTTCCTTTCCAGGCTGCTGGAAGCAAGGAAAATTTCAGATGATCCCCCTTTGCAATGTACTTTCATTCTTCTCCACTCCTTCTGCAGCATGGAGAAACCAGTTTCCCTGCTGGATTCAGGAATAAGGATCAAGTTGAGTAGTAACCTAACAAGCAGGAAGAGAGAGTTGACTGTTTATTCTCCACCTGTCATCTTTCAGGTGGCTTTTTATAACCCCCTCTAACTCAGACAAAATAAACCATCCTTGAATTAGCACATGGCTGTTCCTGCAGGGACAACAGAACAGGACCCCCAGGAGTGGATGGACAAGTATTTTCACTAACGTTCAGTGTTACAACTTAGGTATCAGTGAACACTTTGAAGAGCATCTTTGTCATGGCTCTGCACACTCATGCTGTGTTGCTTAGTGCAGAGGAGGTAAGTTGTACTGCCAACAGTAATGCTACATTCATGTTGGAAAACAAATGCAGTGGAGATAAGTGAGGAAATCTGTTCAAAATGCCTTTTCTATTGTGTGAGAAGAAAGGGAAGAGGCAAGAGAGGAACCCCTGTGCAATGAAAATACATCTTTTACCAAGCTGACTACAGATAGAAGACAGACATTTAAAAGCCTACTGTAATGTGCATTTGATATAAATTGAAGAACAGTTCAAATTCATTTTTCAAGGTTAATTGAACACAGTTGTTTTTCTCTTTTTTCTTTTTTTTTTTTTTTAACAAAAGCTGTTCAATCTCTTGTATTTGAATCTTCTCAAAATGTGCTGTACAAAGCCAGTGCATTTCCTGCCTTTAAGGAAAAAGGCTATTGGATTCAACACTTGGGGTGGGTTTTCCTTAAGTTCATGTTCATTTCATTCTTTTCACTGGACTTTTATCTGTGTGTCTGGGTGTGCTGAAGCACATGTGCTGCGAATAGGGAACATGCTCCACTTCTTTGATTCCTCCTGATCACACTGGAGTTGAAAGCTGTGTAAAGTGACAGCAGATTTTGATTTCCCACTGCCCTTGTCAGTCTGGATGTACAGTAAAATAACAGCCAAGCTGTGTATCTCTGGTCTCCCACTGTAACTCCTGCTGAGATAAAGAAAAGGGGCTACTTCAGCAATTACACTGCAAGTCGTCTCAAAAATGAGTAATATCTCCATGGCTTCCAGCCCCAGAGGCTCCATATGGACTCATCCAGCTGAGCATCTGTGGAGTTTTGGCTCTAGTTCAAGAGGCAGAACTGCTATTCACATGTGTGTTTCTGGATCTCCATTTCTGCCGCCTCCCCCCATGCCCATGAGCTATCCCAGCATCCATGTCCATGAAGTTCTAACATGGGCTTGCTGCAGATGAAAGATGGATGTCAGCCCCAGCAGGTCAATGTATTCCCCGAAAAAACATCCACTGGTATTGGCAAGAAAGCCCCTGGGGAATATATCTTCTGGAAAGACAACAATCAAAAGAGATGGTTGGGGTAATTGCACTTGACTGAAGGGAGAAATACTTCTTCTAGCAGAAAAATTGGTACTTAAAAGTGTTCGACCAGCCAAGGACAATTTATCCAGTTGGTGATGTGCAAGTACAGAGGGCAGTTAATTCATTTTAAATCACTCTTGCAGTCAGGAGAGTGATGGGAAAATGCCACCAGGATGGCTCTTGCTCTGGGTACAGTCCCAGAGCAAGATCTCCTTTCCTTGTCCTGACTTCTCACCAAATATACTCAGTTGGTAACAAGGTGTTGTCTTCCACTCTTACAAGCCTGCAGAGGTAGCCCGGGGCCTGAGAGTGAAGAGGGGAATTACTGCCTTCCTCTCAAATGTTGTCTGTAATTCGCAATCTGTTTCCAAGGTTTAGCTGCTGTTTCAGAGCGGAGCCGGCCCCATACACCAACTGCATATGGTGGCAGCACTGGCCTCAACGGGAGCTGTTCCTCCTGTCAAAGGCAATACGCAGGCGTGACTGAAATGCGTGCTGAATACACCGGCTGAGAAAAACAAAGCTGTTGCTATGGTCTTTCCCCCACTGATTTGTTTTAAATATTGAGTCACAAAATCTCACCCCCCCACCCTTGAGTCCAAAAATCCCCCCCCCCCCCCTTTTTTTTTTTTTCTCCTTGGTTCCATTAGGATGATGAAAGGAGAGTGAACTGATTTGTGAGTGATATAAAAATTGCAGTTTCCTAAATTTACTCAGAAGCCTTCGGAACCAATCCATCCTGGGATTTGTCTGCAGCAGAAACCAAACCACCTGCTTAGGTTTTGTTTAACTTGCATGAGTAAAACACTTCAAACTCCTTTATGTGTTACAAAAGACGGAAGGGAAGCAAAGCTTGAGCACTGGCACACTTCCCCACTGCCCCCCTTTCCCTGTAACTGTAAAGATCTGAATCAAATGCTCATTTGCACGAGCAGAACAGAGAGGGAAACCTCCCACTTTTGTCTCCTTTAAGGAGAATCACAAACCACCGAAGCGCTGCCTAGAGCATTGAATGCAAGCATTACCTCATCAGCACACAGCCTTATTGGCTGCAGATAACGGGAGGTGGGGTGTTGGCGCCTACCCGCTCGGTGAGAGCTGGGCTTTCTCATTATCTCTTTCTCTTTATTTCAAAACAACTGACCCTTTTAATGCGTGTCACCTACAGGGACATCCTGGTCTTTATGGAAGCGTCCTATAAAACCAGGAGGGACCAGCCCAAGTGTGATCATAAAGAGGTTGAACGAGATCAATAGAAACAATTTTAAAATAAATACCCCTTAAATGCAATGAGCAATTGCGTATTCAGTACGGCAGTTTTAACCATCCTTTTAAAATTACTATTAAATCCCACAGAGCGGCTCTTATGTAGTCAGTAGAATCCATAGGGTTTCTCAATTTTTATTTTTTTATCAAGCCTCTGCGTGTTTCCTAAAGCTAAATTATGTCATTTTTATTCAGGACCACCTCTGCCACTGGTTTTCAGAAAAGTCATCACTAATTGCAGAGAGCATGAAAAGTCTGGTGGTGATATTACTTACCTCTTGTGAGGACCTGGCCTTTCAGTCATTGAGAACATATTGCCCTGTTGGGACACACCAGGAAATTAGAATTCAGTGCTAAGGTAAATCCCAAGATACTTTTTGAGGGACAAAGTTACCACTCCTTTTACAAACAAGGAGAGCAGGAGCAGTTAAAGTCACCTGCAAACCTGATAGCTGCATGAAAGTGGCAGAATCAGGACTAAAAGCATTGTCTGAGTCCAAGCAATGTTCTTGCCACTGGCCTTGGTTTTCACTTAGATCTCACTGCTGTGAAATTCCTTTTGGCATTATAGCAATTCAGTGTAAATTAAGCAAGGATCTCAAGGTTTATCTCTTGATGAATAACATGGCCAGGTGCAGACAGAGTTCCAAGAACCTCTTCAACATCCGTGCCATACAAAGCTGTATGCCATGTGTGCTGCAAAAGGCCTTTAATCCTTTATTTCCTTTATGGTGGTTATTAATAGGGGACTGAGTTCTGTCTTTGTCTCTCTGATGTCGTTTCCTTTGTTTCCTTTTAGGAGCAGCACAAGAGGATAGAGAGCAGACAAACTGCAATATCCCGGTAATTAACTACCTCAGCAATATAGTGGCACCACGGCAATGGTGACAATTTGCATACATTAGCTTTCATGTTCCAGGAAAGCAATTTCTGTAGCATTTGAGAGAAAAATAAGGAGGAAAAAAGAGAGAGAGGAAAGGGTGAGCTGGGGTCAATATAGGACTGTAATTGAGATTGTATTCAGAGAGAGAATGAGTGAAGCTCTGAAAGTGCTTGAAGCCTTGTTAACTGGATGTAATTCTACCTGTAACTGGGTGTAATTCTACCTGAAGCAGTTAGTTGACAGTACTGATCCAGTTTGGAGAGATATTTCAGCACCTTTAGGACCCACAGATTTCAACCAGTGCTTTAGGTGCAGACTGTCTCAGCTATACCCAACATCGTGGGCCTGCATTTGCAGGACTTGTGATGCTGCACAGGCACTGCAACCTTCATGCACTGATGCCTGGCTTGTGAGTTCAATTCCTGAGCAGAACAGGAGACCCCCAAAACCTGTCACCATACCAGACGATCATGTACTAGCAGTGTTTTCAGTGGAGAAACAGAAGCTTTGGCAGTGAAAATGTATCTGTCTCTGCCAAGCTCCTTTGTATCCTGGGGTCTTTACACTTCAGGGCTGTTAGAAGAGGCAGCAATAGACTCCTGGACATTAAGAGGATATAGAATCATAGAATCATAGACCAGTTTGGAAGGGAAGGGGCATTAAAGACCATCTAGTTTCAACCCCTCCATGGGCAGGGATGCCACCCACTACACCAGGTTGCTCAAAGCTCCATCCAGCCTGTTCTTGAACACTTCCAGGAACAGGGCATTCACAAATTTTTGAGGTGCTCTTGGATCTGGGGTACAATGAAAGAATCCATTGCCAGGGCTGGTGGCAGGTAGGGAGAGAGGTTCTAGCTGCAGCTGGTGTGCTGCTGCAGCCGCCAAGTCTCTCCTGCTCCTGTGCTCCAGCTCATCATGGGGATGAATTTCATCAGAGAAAAAAAAGTAAAGCTCCTGCATAGGCAAATCCAAAAGCTCTGTTTTCTTGTAATCTAAACTGCTGTGTGGTGGCAGTGATGCTACCTTATGGTTGTCATAGCAGTTTGGTTGAAATACTTGGATCAAGAAGAGGAGTCTGTGGTCTGGCAGGCAATATGGGAAGGGGTACCTCAAGCCGGTTTTAGACCAGTGGGAACCTGCAAGCTCTGTGTTATCTATGAAGGTATTTCTCAACATTCATATTTGTGTGACCTGGAAGCATGTGTCCCTTAAATTGTCTTTTTGTTCTCTTTTGTTGATTTACTCTGTGACTTTGGGAAAATGACTTAATATCTGTGTGCCTGAATTTGTGTATCCATAATAAGGGTGTATTATTAAACAGCTTTCTCAGAGGCACATTGTAAGGTTTAATGAATTCATGCTTGCAAAGTAATTTAAGATTTCAGATTAAAATTGTTAGAGAAGTGCAAAGTGCATTATAATTAAAACAGAGAGGATACAAAATAATAATAATCAAAAGGCCCTGAAGCTGCTGATAACTTTAAAGGGGGAATATGTATACTTGAAGTTACTAATAAAAACATCAACCACTGTGTTACAAAGTAAGATTTTTCAGCTGTATAACGTTAGATAATTTTATGCTATTTATTATTCTTAGTATTTCCATTCTCATTGCATAGAAAGCAAATCTATTAAACTGATCTCTCCTGGATTTATATCAAAAGGAGATCAGTGTTTGCCCAAAATATGTCAGAAGACTGCAAAGACATGGAACGTTTGATTGTATGGCTACCTTTACTCACAGAAATCTATGGGATGACTTACCTGAGTGACTCCAGAAGTTTTTGTTGAATCAGGGCCTTGGTGTGCAGGGACAAGGGGTTGAAAAATTATCTTCTTGCCACAAACAATAAATTCCACAAAGAATAAAGTCCCCACAGAGTACCAAATCCTTGGAAAGAAACTGTGTGGCACGAGCCAAAGCCTTTTCAGCAACAAAGATTCCATTCTGTAACACAAAAACCAGGGATTAGTGTGACCTTCCACACCTCCATAAAACAAAGGTTGCCTCTGCACATGCCCAGGCAAAAGCTGAGGAGAGGAAGGCAATAATTCTCGTGGGGTGTTTCAGAGAAAGCTGTTGGAGAAGAGGCAGAGCAAAACCACAGAAGACCAGGAAAGAATAGATTTTGCATTCTGTCCATCAGGATTATCCCTTTCACAAAAATTATCGTTTTGTGTTTGTAAACATTTGGGGTTTGGTCAAGATACAATCTTTTTTTGTCTTGAGCTAAAATCCCAAAGCTTTTGGATGTCAAAAGCAAGACCAAGACTACTTAAGGTCTGCACCAACTTGTTCAACTGTAAGCCCGATAAAACATAACCTTTGCTGTGCAGCCTGCAAGACCTGTGTCCCCCTTCAGGCAGCTGGTCCCTTGGCAGGGAGGGTGCCTGCTGGTAATTCAGTGCAAGCTTGGTAGGAGGTGTAAGCTCAGCTACCTTACAGATGGGGACAAGTCCTCAGACAATTAAAGTGGTCATTGGTTTCTGTGCTTCATGTACAGCTAATATCAAATGAAAGGCTGTGCAATCTTTTAAATAAAGGTGGCTTTCCTGTTATGGGACGAATTATGAATGATTTGCCTTCAGAGGTCAATGCTGAACTGGGGGAGAAGAGACAAGAGTGTATTTTGACTATTTGGAAATGTAAGGCCTTGGGTTGGACTTTGAATTTCAGTTTTCTAAACATATCTATGATGGCTCTCATGTGGGAAGAAAAAATAAAACAACAAGACTGTTTTTACTGTACTTTAGAAACTGAGTTTGTTTTCATGGAGCTGTACTTGATCCCTGCTGAGATGAATCTCAGAAGCTGCCTGATCTGAGCATGGCAAGCCTGGAAGGCCTCTGGGTGACCATTAAGATTCTGGCTGACACCAACCTCTGAGTTTTGAGAGCACTCTGGCCTCGGCTTCCTGTTTTGCAGCAGGGGAACTCAAGCAGTGCTGGTCTTGGGACAGCAAACACCCAAAGCCTTATTCCTGTAAGCCGATTCCTGGTTCATCCTCACATGATGATGAGCTCCCAGAAAAGCAGATTACACAGAGTGTCCAATTTGGGGAGGACTGTAGATGTTGTATAGCTCTTAACATCCTTGGGCATTGTGTTTTGATGAAGTGTACATTTTAGGGACTTAACAGGGAATGAGAAAGAATGGGATAATCCGTCCTTATTGAAAAGACAAAAGGGGAAATGTGGGAAGTATTCCAGTCCTCTGCCACAAAAATACCTTAATGTATTAGTCATCTGAGTGATTGCAACATGTTCTGACAGTTCTAATGCCAAATATGTGACTGAAATACCAAGGAAAACCAGGTGTCCGTAGTCTTTTTAGCAATAAGTAACACCTCAGATACATTCTTTGAAAAAGCCCATTTTGTGTTAGATAGTTTGGGGTTCAAATGTTTACAAACCCAAACTCTGGCTTTGTCTGAACTCTGGGCAGCGTTTGTGGGTCTTAACAGTGGCTGCATTTCTGGAGTGGTACCGAAAGCCTCAGCCTCAGTGTTGTGAAAGTAAATGTGTGGGTGACTTCATTCAGAGCAACTTCACAAAATAAAATGTTTTCTTAGTGCTGTGGGCAGGTCTGATCCAGCTGTGAAGTTGGGACTGTGTTACATGAAGTAGTTCATGCTTTCAAACAAATGGTCTGATCTGAGGAAAAGAAGGAATAATCTTCCCATTAAATCTGTTCATGCCTAGTGTATTTCAGATATTTAGCACTCAGATTTCCTTTTTTTCCTCTGGTACGGACAGATACCAAAAAAAAAAAAAAAGAGGTGTGTGGCAACTGGATATCATTCTTCACTTAAATTATGCAAA
This sequence comes from Corvus brachyrhynchos, assembly GCF_000691975.1. Classification (NCBI taxonomy): domain Eukaryota; kingdom Metazoa; phylum Chordata; class Aves; order Passeriformes; family Corvidae; genus Corvus; species Corvus brachyrhynchos. Next base: position 5,441,223 of record NW_008236217.1, on the reverse strand, counting down.
GTACATTGCAAAGGTGAGAAAATGTTCCTATCCCCCATTCTCAAAAATGTAGAAGGTATAAAGACAAAAGTTCTGCAGGTGGCTGAAGAGAGTGGTGGAAGAGATGGGAATATAGTTCTTATGTTCTCTGTGTCTCAGCTTGCTCCCCTACTAATGTTGGAGTCTTGTTCTGTGCCAAAGGAGGGAACTTTGGAAAAGACACCAAAGTATATAGCACTATGAGAAGTGATCATAAATATCTTTGTAGTGTTAAATGTAGCACTTGCTTGGAGACATCTGATTTATCAGAGGAGTTAGTGCTCGCTACATTGAATGTTTACTTCTTTTTAGCATTTCAAGTTGTCAATAAAACACTTAAGTATATATACATATGCTGTCTGTGGGGAACTACAGATGTTAAACCAAAAAGGACCGTGAAATATTCTGGGTTTGACTTCTTCCCTATAAAGGACCCCTAAACTTCTTCCAGTTACTTGCATACTGATTTCAGTAACTTCTGTTTGGTTAATGCAAGTTTGATCCCCATCTGAGGATGTCAAATACGCAGGAGTTGCTATTTCCCTTGGTAGTTTATTCCATACATTTGTGTCCCTTACTGAAGAGACTAGGGATGAGCCTGGTAAGAGGAAAGACTGAAAAAAAAGGTTTATTTATACCTAACTGCATAAAATTTTAATGTTTTTCCATTTGGTCTAGAGTTTTTCTAGCTTCTCATTTATCCCAGGAAAATAATTTCTGTATACTTTTTCAAATAAATTCTTTATGTTTGTCACTTTATCTGGGCTTCCTTGTTCTAAGCAAGCTGATCTTCATTTTCCCAATGTAACACTTTTTCCCCGGCCAAAACTTTTCTGTCTCCTTTCTGCCTCTTTTTCAATTTTCAGGTATCTTTTTTTAAAACTTAAATAACAGATTTGACTACACTATTCTAGTATTGGTCTTGCCAGTCTCATATGCTCAAAAAAAATCAGTCTTCTCTACAGAGTGAAGAACAATGGAAATGAAAGTGAAAATCTCTGATTCTAAATATAGCTGACTGTTTGGAATTATGTAGTGTGGATTTTTTAAAGTAGAAAATGAAAATATAGCAGATAAGTAAAGGAAACAAGACAAGAGCCTGAAAATAGCCAACTGTTCTAGAATAGCTCCGAGAATAGCTTGTTTCCCATCTCTCTAAAGCTATTCTTAGGCTAGTCATTTACTGCATGAACTCTGAGTGTACTTCTCTCGACAATGTCTCCGTTAAGGAGGTTTAAGTGAAGTTTGGATAAAACAGAGTCTGCCCCTGTTGTAGCTCTGCGCTTTCTGTGTCTGCATCTCCATTGGGATTTATACTCATGTGCATGTCACAGCACAGCTGCTGGTTGCTCCACTTACCCAATCTTTCATCTTCCCACTGATTTGTGAAGTACATGGGTGGAGCTTTCCTTTTCATTTGGAGGAGATGTTGAGCCATGAATGTGTCTTACTAATTTTACGACAGCATCACATAAAACTAAACATTATTATTTCATCACATTTACAGTGATCCACCTATATTACTCTTCTAAGTGTGAATAATGAAGAACTCAACTTTAGGATTAGAAACAACAGCTACAAGCAGATGTTTGAAGATCTATTTTTAAAAGTTGGATTTCTTCTGTCTGAAAATAAGACTGGTCAAACTGATGTTGATCAGCCAAATTTCCAGCAGAAATTTTGGAGAGCCCTTGAGACTGGTAACTTCATTAAGATGCTTAAAGAGAAGCAGAGATCTTCTGAGTCAATAAACCTCAGAGACAATGAAGAGAATATTCATTACTTAATTAAAAGTGGGGTAAACAAAGCTGATTTATGAAAAGACATCAGAAGGTAAAAAAATTGCAAAATCTGAAACAGACAAAATTCTAGATTCTGAAATTGAGTACATACCCAATTATAAATTCTTAGTTTTATAAATTAGAGTGGATTTTTTATAGTTGCCTGGTGGACCATCCCTGAGCACGCTGGTGAATAGAAAAGACTTCAGGGAAAATTAAAACTGCAGTCATGTTAATTGCTCCACAGTTTATATATATATACGCACTTTTTTTTTGGTGGTTTTCAAGGCTGGGAAAAACATAGTTCCAATAAAGTCAAATCAATCACAAAGTTCTAGCCATCTTTCCTTGTCTCTCAATTTTACTGATTCCTTCAATTCTAATTCTTGATTAGCTTGACTCCCAAGCTAATTTTCCTCTAGAGCAGGAGGATGAGGGCTATTAGCCAAATGGGCTATTGTTTATCACAATCTGTAGTGGGAGTGATGGCAGCTGTTGATGGTAGTTTTTCATTAACAGTTAAGAAAAGCCAATAAGTGTTGTAATACCCCGTGCAATGGCAGATGGTGAGCTGCAGAAAGACTTTCTACCTCAACCAGTGCTCATCTTCACTTTGAAATACCATTTAAAAAGAAAAGACTTTTAAAAAGGACCACCTCTTCAGCTGCCTTATTCCCACATAACTTTTATGTGTCTGGAAATGTAGACCAAATACAAACTGCTAAGATAAAACAGGCTGCTTGCAATAAAAATGAGGAGAAAATATCCCTTTCCATTTACAGTTTGACTCCTACCTACAGTGCAGTTTCCAGCCTATTTTATGCTCTTTTCCTTTGCAGAATTGAGTGGGTACCTATGCCCGGAATAAAGCATCAGCCCATGCTGAACCTCAAACTTTTACAGCTTTCTATTTCAGAATCAGCGGTGTAGGTTAGGGTAGAAATGCTCTTTCCATCATGTTTTTCATGACTCTCTTGGCAATTCTCCTGAAAACTTGCTCATGTTCCTGGTGAGTTATCTTTATTGCTCTGGTTATACCAGAGCAAAAGGGTGACCTCACACAGAGAAGCCAAATCCTGACTGTTTGAAATGAAATATTTGAAGAAGACAAGCAACATGTTGTCCTTGAATCTAGGAAAATGTCTCTTTTTTTATACCAGCATTGGTTTCTACCAGGTCTATGATTTCTGGCAGAAAGTTCTTGCTGGTATCAACAACTGCACTGTTTCAGATACTGCCATCATGGATACTGTACAGCATCTAGAGAGCTGCTGTAAATGGTTTCCTAGGCATTTTGTAGTGTCTTGCATATCTAATGATGCTTATGCTCTTCTAGCATTGTAGTTTTTATATTGAAGAAAAAAGAATATAAATAATGGGTTGGACCAGGGTACGAAACCTTTAAGTAGTTCCTGAGTCTGCTAGAGATCCCCGCTGTATTCTGAGTCACGAGCTAGTGAAAACAGCCGTGCAAGTTTAGGCCCTCCCTGCCAGTAAATAGGTTATCTGATGCCTGAAGCATCCGTGCAGTTTCTGTATGTTATTGCTGCTAGATAGAGAGAGTGATGCAGCACCGTATTTCCAAGTGAATGCATGAACTTTGTGAGTCATAGCTCCACTCTGAAGGGAGGGACAGAAACTTCTTTTTGGTTTATCTGTTCTGCTGTGACTAGAAAGTTAAAGCAAAACAATAAAAATAAAAAGTTAAGGTCTGGTAAATCAATGTATCTGGTAAATAATAAACTCTTCTTATTTATTATTTTCTGTGAGGCAAGTTAATGAAAAATCCAAAGGGAGTTTTCCATGGGGGATACTGCAATGCATAATTTCCATTCCAAATGGTTGAGCATCAGTGAGAGCAGAACGGTGCCTGCCTTTGCACGTAGTTGCAAACAAAATATCTTCAATCCCAAATCAAAACACACCTCACACAGACACTTAAAACACCTCTTTGGGAGCTACCTAGGCTGCATGGGCAAGTGGTTACCAGGATCTGCATTCAGCCGTCCGGAGATCTGTGACTGCAGCCCAGGGCACTGTAGAGGTGGCTTTGAAAAATAGCGCTTGGACCTAGATTGGAGAACAGCCCAGGCTGTAGGAAGTGCCCATCTTTGATTTGGATCTAGACTTCTCACTCTTTTTAAATTGAAGAAACACTGACAGTTCTATCACTTCCAATAGAATTACATACGGCCTTCCTAGGTGAAGAACTCCTTACAACTGACATTGGTGGAATGGATCTTAAGGAATGATTACTCTCCTCTGTGGTGGCATTGCTTCCTTCTCCTGTGGAGCTTGTGCTCTCCTCCTCATGGGGAACTTCTCAGTTAAACCTAGGAGACAGCACCAGACACCCTCAGCTGCTGCAGCAGCTCTCCCAGCCTCTTCCAAGTGTCCAGTCCCACACCAGAGGAACAGCTCACATCTGACCAGGCGTGTGAAGCCAGAGGATGCTCCCGCCCCTGCCAAGTGCAGCCAGCCACTCGCAGCTCACCGGCGCGTGGAAGGAGGTGTCCTGCTCTGAGCCCATGCAGAGCTCTGGGCTTTATAAAGTGCCTCGGCGCAATGCCTCTTCCGTGGCTTTTGATTTGGCTGGGAGTGATGGAGGAAAAGGGAAGGGGCTGCCCCTTTTTTTGTTTCCTCAGCTGGGGACTTCCAGCGTGTCATTTTTATCTCTGCATCTTAAGTCTCCAATCAGGATCAATTATGATAGCATACTATGTAAATATTAAAGACAATTGCAGAGCTTTAATTAAAGCCAACTCTGTTTCTTTTTTCCCCTCCCTCCCTCACTCCTCTCGACTTAGTCAAGAACACAATAAACTTAATCAGCTGCCCCAAATTATGCATGCATTAGCCCGTGAGATTCAGCAGGGCCAGGCTTCTCAAGGACAAAGAAATATACTGAGCTCCAGCACCTCACTTTGTTTTCTCCAGCCATCTTTTGTGGTGTGTCATGGGAAAAATTCTAATGAGTCTCTCCGTGCTGCTGGAGAAATTCCTGTCAGGCACAAGCCAGTAGCTCTCTTTCTCCTCTTTATTTTCCAGATATGAATTATCTGTTACCCTGCCCTCTCATGAAGAAGGAAAGTTGCATCAGGATAGACTGAACTAGCACTGACTGATGACAATCTGTAACCGTTTTGTTTTTCTGGGATTGATTTTCCTCCCTTCTCACACAACTTGAAGCTTTTTGGCACTGCAGCACAGTGAAGAACACATGTTTGCATCTACAAAACAGTTTCTCTGCATCTACTATCACTGTGCATGGATTTGATTGTGTTTGTCACATAATATTTTTTAAAATATGTTATCAAGCTGAGGATGCTTCTAGGGAAATTTCTGGCACTGTGGAGATGCAGAATTTACTAACTCTCCCTCCCTCCAAATCTTTCAGCTAGCAAAACTGCACAAATTAGCAAAGCTTCAAGAGGGAGATGCACACTGTCCTTCTGACATCTTTAGGAGGGGAAGCTGAACACTGACACAGGTTTTATTCCAATTTTTTTTTTTTTTTTTTTTTTTTTTTTTTTTTTTTTTTAAATCTCGATACTGTGGATTTGAAGAAAAAAATTATTTTCATCCTTGGGTTTGGGGTCTTTCTTCTATGACCCGTACAGCTCTGCTTTGTGCTCCCTGATAGTTTCAAAGGTGACCATGCTTCAGATTAGCCTGGTTCTGCAGGTGTAAACAAAGGAATTGTTTCCTGACGCCGGGTTCCGAGCTGGCTGTGTGCCCGCTGCGTGTACCTGCAGCGAGAGGAGGGATAAGGAGGGGTCGAGGAGAGGGGGCGGCTGGGGAGTGTGCCCCCTGGAAGCAGCAGCTGGTGCTCTGAGCTCTGTGCGTACATCCTCAAGCTCGGCTGTCGTTTTGAGCATGTGCTGCCTGGTTGTGGCAGGAAGCTGCTCTGAACAAATGGCTGTGGGTGTTCTTGTTTGCTCATTGACAGAATAATAACTTGCTGCTCTTTGTATTAGGGGGGGAAGCCCTGAAAGTGCAGCTTTCTGGAAATATTTGTGCTTATTTATGTTAGTGTGTCAGTCTCGATTTAAGAAGGCAAAACAAAAATAGAAATTTCGCCTGATCTCTGGCTGGCTTGCTCACCAGTCACATGGAGCTTAACAATAGTCAGACTCAGTGTGTGCCCAGTCTGGGAAAGCACCAACAGGAAATGAGAACGTAATCTGAAGCATGACATCATCCCATCAAGAGAACCAGCACCCCTGCTTTATTTCTCCAGATCAAAGACAGATATTTACATATCTAAATTGAAGCTGTTTGCCATGATAAGAATTAAATCCGTATCATCTAACACCCTAAGACGTTACCCACTGTTTTTTATAAAAATAAATACCTCGGCTTTGTTTTGATCCTTGTGTGATTCTATGAGGAAGCTGTTCCTCCTGCACAGCCCCAGCCCATGGATGATGAAGGTGGGAATGCTCCTCCTCTGAGTGCAGGGAACCATCCAAGAGCTGTACCTTTGCAAGAGATCACATCAGGAAGGGACTCCAGCACTGGAGTTGCTCAAGGGAGAAAGGAAAAAAAATCTTTGTTTGCCATCTAGGCAAACCAGCTTGTGCCCACCAAGGTGCATTCAGGGGGGCTCCCCATGCAAAGCTGAGAATTTGATATCCTGTTTCCATTGTGTCCTACTCAGGGTTTTGTTTTTACTGCCAGCACGGTGTTAATTTTAGTGTAGATTAGCTCACTTCAGTTTCCCAAGGTCAGTTAGGTGTCAGGTGTGTCCTGCTAGTTTGGGACACAATACTTACTTTATTTACCTATCTAACAACAAAGTCTAAAGGTGCCTAGGCCCTATGCGGATTTTAAGTAAGGTAGATGTGGCTTACTAAATATTTCCTGCTAACACTACTGTTTTTTTCTAGTGAAGGCACAGTCCTTGGGTTTTCACTGCCTCAAGCACACAAGAATATACTATGAATATACCAATTGCTGACAGACAATGGATTTATTATTTTAGTTGCACATTAAGTCCCAATTTTCAGACCTCATAAAATCTGTGTTCAGTAGGATACACATTGCCCTTCCTTTGCCATAATATACCAAGGTGTATTACATTCCTCAGCAGAAAATATTGGCAAATGAGAACAAGAGAAGAAATGAATTTTCAAACAGGAATGAATTGAATCCTTAAAATTAGGGAGACTAAAATTATTTTAAACATAGCATGAGTAGGAAATTCTGTATTAATTTACCTGATAAGTGACCTTCTTCCTCTTAAGCCCAGAACAAATAAAAATACAATAGCTATTAAGTCTTCTGACAATCTCATCTCCATTTTTTAAGGATCTGCCATTCAGCATTTACATTTAATCTTCTGTTTCAGAGGAAAGGTACCCTTTGGTCTGGCTGGGTCCCTTTGTTTATAGAGAAGTCTTCAGAATTCAGTGATAAATTAGAGAAAGAAAGTCTCAATAATAAAGTTGCAAACATTCTGCATTTTAAACCCTGGCAATGCCTGCTTGCCTGTTGTGTAATGTATTAAACTGTTATTTGTTTGGGGGTTTAATGCTCAGCTTTCCCTAGCAGGACTAATGCAATGAAAACCCGAAGGATTTGACTTTGTTGTGATAAGCCAAAATCTCCACTGAAGGAAATGAAATGAATTTCCTGAATCTCTGGACAAAAGTTACCACAAAAGCTTTAGTACAGTTTTGTTAAAGAGGCTTATTGAAAAAAGGCAGTGGAGAATTGTCTCGTGTACTGCTGCACCACTAGAAGATAACAGTCCTCTGCATGCTACTAAATATCCATTCTTGTGGATCAGGTCTTCAGTATCCCAGGTGAAGCTAATGGGAAGCTGCTGCCTCATAGGGAGATTGCAATAGCACTGCAGGTGTGAAGGCAGACCAGGGGCTGAGCACTAGGGCTATAGAGAAGGAAAAAACGTGTTCTATTATGTGCCTATGAAAGGAAGAAAGACAACAAACTGGCATGTGACAGCTGAAATCCTCAAAACAGTTTAGTGGAAGGACAAAGATTGTTTAGAAAAAGGCAAGGTAAATGCCACATCTGCATTTAACAGCCTGTGTCATACAGAGGGTCACTGAATAGTAAGCAATGATGCACCAGATACAAGTAAAATATTGTGTATATACAGTTAATATTAACTCTCATATATGGTTAACAAAATAACTATCACAAGACATTGTAATTTGCAGAAAAGCCCTCCAGAGTGGAAGAAATAGGGTAACAGAAGGAGTGCAAGAGAGGTGTAATTTTATTACTGTGAGCACAAGGCGTAGGCTAGCTGGTGAGGGAAAGAAGAGGGAAAGGAAAACTCTCTGAAGCGTTCAAGTGGTTCTTGTTAGGTCCTAACATCAAACCACTATAAAACTAGGACCCATTTATTCATCAAAGCACTTCCCCTTGCTGTTCCACACTGGTGAGAAAACTATGTAAAATTAGTGGCACTGTGAGAGAGATGAGGAACTGTTTTGTTTCTACATTTCCATAAAGAAGAAGACAGGAGACACATCATTAACAGCATATCTGGTATTAGTCCTAGTGTACTATTTCTGCTGGGGGAAAAAATTAAGAAAAAAGGGAAAAAGAAGGAAAGGAAAATGATTCTGCTTCAGAAAGCAAAGAAGAGTGGGTTGGAGGTTACACCGGCTGCTGGGCTGTCTGACTTCCAGACAGTAGAAGAGATGGCCTGGCTATGAGCCAGGTAAGACACTTCAAACAAAAGGCACATTTCAATTGAACTTAAAGTTGAATTTTGCCAAAAACTTCATGAAAAAGGAAGGTATTTCTGTAGAATGTAATGGTTTTGGAGACTTGGCAGATTTTAATTGCTCCATTTTTCTCATCTCCACGCTCCCATGGCTGTAGTTCAGTTTTAAACCAAAATTACTTCCTGAATGATCTGGTACTATACCTCAACTTTTCCTCTACTCAGCTGGAGCTGGTAATACAACTCCAGCACCTACACTTTTAAGCTGATAGGATTGCGAATAATATCATGCCACCAGCCATGGTGAAGCACAGTCTTCCTTTTCAGTCACCACAAACTTGGAGCTCCAGATATGGTCTGCCTTTAACTTAAGATTTTCTGGTTCTTTTGGACTGTTCACATACATATGGTCAAAGAAAATTACCAACGGCCTGATGCAGCATTTCAACTTCTTACTGCTGTGAGTTTCTCTATCACAGTGATATAAATGCAAATCATAATGGTCTCTCAGACTCACATGGAGATGTAACGCTTACAGGTTGTGAATTAGTTTTCCTAAGGTTCTGTTGCAGTATTACAGTATGGGAAGGAAATTTTAGCTCTTCCCTAGGCCACAAACCACCTTTTTTTCCCCTCTGTTCTTTTGATGTTTCGGCTCTGACTTGCTTCTGTATGATTTTTGTGGATGGCATACAAAGGTACAAACCAGTGGACTGTAGTTCACTTGCAGCTGGACCTTGGAGAAGAACATAAGGACTGATGGCTTTCAGACTCAAAAACTGAAATAACAATAGGGAGACATCAAGATTTTTAGGAGAAAGTAACCAAACTGAGCACTCATATATCTTTATGCTTTTCAAATGCAAATGATCTTGGTAAAGGTCTGACGTAGAGTTGTAGGAAACAAAGAATTGATCATTGAGATCAGTGTTGACACTGATACTGCTTCTATTGGGGAATTGCAGCTACAGGCCTGCAGGCCACAAAGGGTGTCTTTTCTTATCCAGCTAGTTTCATTGTTGGCTAAGCTTTTTAGGTTTCTGGTTCACGAATACACTACATGTATGCTGAGTAACCTAGCTGAACAGTTGGCTCATCAATATTTACATGGGAGACCTTTATAAATAGCACATCAGATTTACACACAGAGGTTTGTTAAACTTACAATTATGACTTCTACCACCAGCCCCAAGAGCTTGCCTTTGCTTTGGAGATGGCTGATGGAGGCAAGTTTGTACACTGGTTGGAGGCAAATAAGAATAAATAAGCTTTATTGGCTTTTACATCTGTAAAATCTGCCTTCAGAATTACTCGGTTGTGTCACTGCTGTGCTGCATGGTTTTCTGTTGCCATTTGGCTGTTTGGAACAAATGAAAACGAGCTAGTCAATGAAAAGGCTCCCTGGGTTTTAATGGTGTCAGTAAAATGAGATAATTATCTTCTGTTACCATAGAATATCCCCAGTCACCACTCCACTTGCTTATTCATAGAGAATAAATAGCATATATTTCATAACATTTATTTCAATAACATTTATTTCGTGATTTTATTCAAGTTGATAAGAGCTCTTCTTTTCCAAATGATTTGTAGGTGATTGCGATCTGTCAATATGATTTTTTTTTTTTAATGGGAATTGTTAATCCCAGGCTGCAATTCTTCCTTTGGAAGAAGGGATGAAAAGAGCATCATGGGTATAAATATGGAGTGGTTGATTTGAAGGCAGCATCTTTGTGCCACCTGCAATGGAGCCTTGCTTCTTGGAGTCTTTTCAGTGATGCTGAATTGCAATTTATGTGTGTGGTATATCATCTTTGCTGTCTCTCTGTCCCTGGTTTGAAACTGATGTGTTAATTTTTGATGACTGCACTAGAACCTCCTGCTGTGTGCAAAGCTGATCAACCTTGCCTGCCCTTCCTCCTGATTTCTATTTAAAAATAAGTAAGTGCCTGAGGAACTCAGACACTTACTGTGGAAATGGGGTGGAGAGAAGGGAAGGAAAGAAAAACTCCCTAAGAGTGACTCTACCCCAGGGAGCCCTGTCTCACTGGACTCTCTGCACTGATGAAGGGAAGGGGGTCTTTTTTCTGAAAACTCCTCTGAGAGCTTCAGGCACTGGGGAGCATGCACTGAGAGAGGCTGTTGGGAGGACAGGGTGCCTGATGAAGCCAGTGATTTGACAAGCACTTATCTTGACTTGCTGAACCTTCTCCTTGACTGTGTTGTGAGTCAAGCTTCATAAGCATCACTGTAAGACAGGGTTTTAAAGAGGGATTAAAACTCTCTAGATGTTCACAGGGAAGTCCTCACAGGTAGCAATCTGAGGTGGAAAGAGAAATGCTATCTCAGGATACCGCCTTCCTCTCATCGTGTCCCTGTAACTTTCAGAACAGAGGCACAGCGCATGTGTCATTTGAAGCTGAGGCAGACTCATGTTCTGCCATGCAAAAGGGGCCTGTGGTTTGGGAGACAGAGGAGTTAGACCTCCTGACAAGCAGAATCACCAGGAAAGGGTGAATGTCACCACAGTTTGTCTCAATGAGATCTTTGATGAAGTGAGAATAATGATAACTTTGACATTTTAAGGAAATCTGCCCGCCCCTGGCAGCATTTCTGCTGATGATGGAGCCGCTTCTCAGAGCAGATATTGTAAACAACAAGCACAGTTATCTTGGTCAATGCCATGTGTCTCACTGAGAACTCATCCCTTTGGAGCAAATGATCCTACACAGCCGATGTCCACCGCAGCAAATATTTGGTATCATGGGCAAAAAATGAACTTTCAACTGAAGTAGCTTTGATCACTGCTGGTTGCTGTGCTGTTAAATGTGCTTGCTTCAGATCAGAAGCAGCCAACCTTCCAGAGCCTGACAGGCAAGAAAATAAAATGTGTAAAATCAGAGAATCATGGGTTTTATAAGCTACTCAATTTAGCATTTGGCAGGTATTTTTACATAAAAACTAATACCTACTATGCAGCACCAGGTATATCTGACTTGGTATTTCACAATTTTAATAAGTGTCTGAACATGCATTTTAGTATATTCTACTTGCTAATCTTAGTAGCATGGCTATGGCTTAATATTAAAAATAGTTACAATAATAATTCTAAAATTTTACTCAGAAACAGACCAGTTCTGGCCTCACTGGTTATATCTCTACCAGCAAATAAACCAGGCCAGGGCTCCTTCTGCAGTCCTGACAGTAAGTGGCACAGCTTGCAATCATATAGGTAAGCTGTATTCCCCCAAAAAGGAAGGGACCTCATAAATACTGCCTTTTGTAAAAAATCCTCAGCACCAAAACATGCCCTGGCATTGCCTGGGACTGTTGGCAACACATCAGCAGTTAAACAGTGCAGGTGTTCTGGTGCCAGTGATGGGACCCATGCCTTGGACCATTTCAGCTTGCTGCTGCAGTTGTAGCCACTGTGACGTAGAGGGCTGCTTACGTCCTGTGGTGATTTTCCCAAGAGGTGGCTCCTGTTCTGCTGTGCACACATAAAGATATGCAAAATGCAGCACCTTTTTGTAGGTGGTCTATGATAAATTAAAGAGTCACAATAAAGTTGTACTCCCTTGGCTAGCCACGGAAAAATAGAGTTGTCTTTTCTCTTGCCTTTGCCAACTGGTCCCCAGTTCCTGTGGAGAGCCAGGCACTATCCCTGCAAGTCCCTGCACAGCACGGTAACTGGAAGTCCCTGCCTTCCCTTCTCTGCCTCATGGAAGCCATTTGCATCTTTTGAGAGACACAGCAGCTCCCTGGTGCTTCAGTTGCTCCTTTCCTCTGGCCAGACTTCCCCACTGCCAGGCAGTGGGTCCTATGTTCCAGCAGCACACAGAGGGATGGGGGGCTGCTGCCCTGCAAAACCCAGTCACCCCACCAGCTGGTCCAGCACAGACTGGTGGGCTGGGCAGGCAGACACAGAAAAGGATGCCTGATATACCAAAGAACTGCAGGAAGCTTGGGAAATGCATTTTAGCAAAGCCCTGTTTTAGCCTGATTCCCATCTACTCCCTACAACATGCCATATCATGTGAAGTGAGGCCTAGAAAGCCAAAAAGCAGCAAGATCTTGCTGTGCTTATCTAACCTGACCATTGCTTCCATTCAAATTACTTTTTTCATGTTTTATAGAAGCTGCCTGGGAAGGCCTAAGGAGCAGCTCAGGGATTTTCTGAGAGGTTGATTAAGCACAATTCACGTCAGGCTTCAGCAGGCTTAGCTGTTCACTCCAATTGTGCCCATTGCAGGGGGCGAGACCCCTTGGCAGGGGCCTCTGGATAGCATTGCAGCACAAGCTGTCTGAGTACCTCCTTTGGCAAAAGGACTTCAAGCGGCTGAAGGATGAGTTTAGCAACTTCTGAAAAACAAACTGCTTTTATAGAAGCTACAATCTAGCTCCACTGCTCTGAGCCACTGATGAGGATGTGATTTAGAGGGCTGTTTGAGCAGGGACAGAGTAGGTTCTCCGCCAGTTGAAATCTGTATCTCTTTAATGGGTTGGGGAGAGAAGGCACTTCTGCTTTCGATCAAGTTAATGAACTCTCATAGTATGCTAGCTGGAGCAGACAAGGGGATACAAATATAGTCCTCTGTCTGTCTTTTCTGAGCACTCTACAAGCATTGCAGCATGTTGTATGAGAAATCTGCAACTCTGAGACCTGTATACGGGATTCATAATTTAATTTCTTTTCAAAGGACTATTAATAGTAAATCAAGCATCAATTTAACATAACCAGAGCGTGGGTGCCAGCTCTCCTTTTATAGCACAGCATATGCACATCTTCAGTCAGCTCAGTTATTGCAATGGTAGTATTGAAGCTTGAAAGAAAGCTTCCACCAGCATTATGAAGGTGGATGATCCTGTAGAAACTTACTTTTTGCTGAGCTATTTGGAGTTCACAGAAGACTTAAATTCAGTAGAAAACAAAAAACCTTTCTGTTGTCCACTGAGACTTGATTGATGGCAAAAGAATATCTGGCAAAGGGCCACGGAAGTGGGAAATACCAGTTAAAGACCTTGGGTCTGTTTGTGCCTTTTTTTCCCCCTTTTTCAAGAAACAAAAGACAATGTTCCTGTCAGACAACATCAGTGCACCTTAGGGCTGATTAAAAAGTTTTGCATATGCTCCTGTGAGACTTCCCCTAACCTGTTGTCATGGTTTAGGAATGGTGTTCCCCAATTTAGCGTTCCCACGAAAACACCCCAAACCATGTGCCACTCGCTCACTCCCTCCTTCCCCTGCAGCAGGCTGGAGAGGAGAATTGGAGGCACAAAAGGTAAGGATCACAAGCTGAGATAAGAACAATTTGCTGGCAACAGCAATGAAATAAGAAATGAACGGTCACAGCAACAAAATTAATAAAAGGGTGTGCAAGAAAGGAGAGCAATTCCCACACGAGTACTTACCACACAGAAGAGCCCCAACAATACCCAACCATGCCATGCTGTCCTGAACTGAAACCACCAGTAAAGAGAGCATATTGCTTTTCATTTTCTGGTAGCTGGTTACATGGTGGAAGCTCCTCAGCATGTGTCACCTTTCCTCCTCCTCTGAGGATGATAGCCCAAAATTTTTCCCTTTGTGATGAATTAATTACAAGATCCCTGGGCACTTGGGTTTTCCTATTTGAGCTTGCTGTGTGGTCAGAACGACACACTTACTCCACGTAGCATCAGTGGCGTGATGTGTGGAGGGGACTTTGCCTTTGAACATCCAGCCCAGCACTGATAGTCGGGGTGCCAGAAGAAGCTGTGCTTTGGTGCCAATTACTTCTGAGGCAGCTCAAACCCTTTCATAAATTGCCAGTGTCTCTTTCTCAGCTGGGGTGCAGCTGGCTGCAGATCCTCTGTATCCCTGAATCCAGATTTCCAGAGGTTGTTCTTGAGTCTCTCCAGGTACTTTTTGCCAGAGACTCCAGGAAGGACCATTCTCCCTGGCTGCAGTGTAGAGCATATTTTTCACATATTGTCCTGTCCTTACTGGCCCAAGGGCTACTGCATGAACAATCTCCTGTTTAATTTGTTCAAAAGCTTCTTGTTATTCAGGATCACACTTAAAATTGTTCTTCTTCTGGGTCACTTGATAGAGAGGGCTTCCAATTTGACTGTAATCTGGAATATGTTTCCAAAAACCCACAGCACCTATGAAAGCTTGTGTTTCCTTTTTGCTGGTTGGTGGGGACATAGCTGCTGTTTTGTTGACCACATCCATTGGAATCTGATGATATCCATCTTGCCATTTACTTCTAAAAACTGAATTTTCTGGGCAGGTCTCTTGATCTTATTTTGCTTTATGCCAAAATGAGCCTTCAGAAAGATTTGGATTATCTTCTCCCCTTTCTCAAAAACTTCCTCAGCTCTGTTGCCCCACATGATAATGTGATCAGTGCAGTGCAAGTGTTCTGGAGCCTCACCCTTTTCCAGTGCAGTCTGGATCAGTCCATGGCAGATGGTGGGACTGTGCTTCCACCCCTGGGGCAGTCGGTTCCAGGTGTACTGCACGCCCCTCCAGGTGAAAGCAAATTGTGGCCTGCTGCCAGAGGAATGTAGAAAAATGCATTAGTCACGTCGATGGTGGCACCACTTGGCTGCTTTGGGCTCCGGTTTGCACTGAAGTTCCAGCATGTCCAGCACGGCAGCACTCAGTGATGGTGTGACTTCATTCGGGCCACAGTAGTCCGCTGTCAGTCTCCACTCTCCAGTGGACTTACACACAGGCCATATGGGACTGCTGAAGGGTGAGCGAGTCTTGCTGATCACTCCCTGTCTCTCCAGTTCACAGATCAGCTCATGGATGCGGATCACGGGGTCCTGGTCGGTGCAGTACTACAGGTACCAATTGCTACTGTTGTGGTAGCAATTGGTACCTGCTGATCTTCCATCCTCAGCAGTCCCACAGCAGAAGGGTCCTGTGAGAGACCAGGCAAGGTATTCAGCTATCTCGTTTTCTCTGTCTCCACAGCAGTTATCCCAAAAGCCCAACAATGATTTTGGCTCTTGGCTGTCTTTAAAAAGTTTTATTTTAATAATAAATTCTTGAAATGAGAGTGGCAGGAAACAAGGAAATGTGGTCTAATATCAAGATATGTAGAGGGTAAGGAGTTGGTGGGAGGAAATGGCCAAAGCTGAAGAAGGTATTGGTTCAGTTGTTGCACAGAGAAATAGAGGGGAAAATAATTTTGACTGGAATAAAATATTGGCCGTCATTTGGGGCATATTTTGGAGTATTTTCACAGTATACTTCACAGTATTTTTATTTCTGAATTCACTTCAGCATCACCAGAGATGCCTGTTGAGCCTTGTGGAGGCATCAAAGGGAGACAATAATAGAAAACACTTCTCTCCAGCCATTTTTGAGAGAAAAAAAAGGAAAACTACAGATGACTAAGTGTAAATATAGAAGAGGGTAGAAGAATGAAAGAAACCACATGCAGCAGGGAAGAGAACAGAATGGACTTTCAAAAAGATCTGACCTATGCCTGAGCACTAGCTCAGAGTCATGAGGAGCCTAGGGAAGGAGACAGCACGAGATTGTATTATTGTTCTGGTCTGGAAGCTGTTTATGACAATATCACCTAAAATTCTGTGAATTTGTGTTGGAGACCTTTGCAAAGACTGTGTGTTATGTGCTTCCACCTAATGTGTGAGCTTTGACAAGATAATTGAAAATGGTTTCCCTGTCTCACAGAGCTCAGCTGTACATCCATTCCCTGTGAGCATGCAGCACAACTGTTTGTGTGGCCACCTGCAGAGAAAATCCACCTAAAGACTAACCTCAGCAGAAAATCTTTCAGCCAGATCCATTTCTCCATCTCTCAGTGGCTGAGCTGGGTTCAGTGCACTCATCACTGGGCACATAATACCATGATTACACACCATGATTAGACACCCCACACCCAGCAAGGGAGGGAACCCTGGTGGTGAGGAGGCATCTGCTGCTGGGGTGGTACATGCAGCAGAAGTGGTGGGCAGAGAGCTGAAGGTGGCATTGTCTTGAGATTGTCTTTTGTGCCAAGATTTTCCACAGGATGTTTTAAGGAACCCTGATATATAGGGTACAGAGTAAGATGCAAGCAAAGAAACATTAAAAATCGTGAAAATAGTAGACTAACAAGTGTAGAAATGCTAGCAAGGACTCATATTCACATGATTTTTTAAGTAATTCCTTTATTCTTTCAGATTTACACTAAAAGTTGTGGTTTTGCTCTCTGTACTGGGGATGGTGTTGCTTTGGTTTCATATTAGATATGATATATTTTTAATCTCCAGATCAAGAAGAATATAGTCCTTTTCCCTGGATCAAATGTGGTTTTCTCCTTGCTAGATGGATGGTTATTTTGGTTCCATTCAGCTAATGTTATATATATACTTCACTGGATTTTGTTCTCCTTTAAAATTTGTGGGACTGAGGTTGGTTTGTTACTCACATATAATATAAACTGACAGGAGCCATAATACGGGAGTATGATTACAGAGAATAATTCATAATTTTTTTCTTCTAGGCAAACAGATGCAGCTGGGAAGGCAATGTCTGTTTGCAAGCACGGCTGTCTTTGTTCAGTCCACAGCAAGCCTGAACCATTAAAGAGTTTTAGCATG
>NW_008236217.1:5400680-5424079 GCF_000691975.1 Corvus brachyrhynchos | reverse complement strand
CCTGCTGAATATATTAACAATAATACCTTGTTAGAGGGGAGAGCCGCATGCTAGAAATAGGAAAATATTAAAGGAATGAACAAAGGAAGGGGATGCTGTTTTTAAACCCTAGTGGTCTCCTTTCTTTTTCTCTCCAAAATCAAGGATAAAAATATCTGTATTCTCAGAAGGGATTGGAAGCATCGAATATTTTATAAAGCGTATTTAAAATTAGTCTAGGCAAAAAAACGCCTACAAATATAATCCAAGAACCAGAAAAAGAATTTTAACTTCTTAGACAGAAAACCACCTAGATTCAGTGTGATTAAAACTAGTTATTAAACATGTTTAATGATGATGGCCATTTTAGGGTCACTGGGGGAACAGAGATATTTTTTTAATGAAGTCTAAATACTTTTTTTTTTGTGGTCCTAGCCTGGCATCTGAAAAAAAAATGGTTATATTCACATCTCTGTTTGAAATGATGAGATGCAAATGCTTTCTTCCCTATAGGGGCTTGTATGCTCAGGATCCTTATACTCTTCTGCAGAGCTCTTCCTACATCAGTAAAATATGGCCAGGTTAGGCACAAAGAAAACCCTTCCAGAGCTGAGAATTAACACTGAAGATGTGGACAGGTGAGAGAGGATCCAGAGAAGGGCCACAAACATGACCAAAGGACTGGGAAGCTTGCCATGTGAGGAAAAACTGAGAGAAGTGGGTTTGTTCAGCCTCGAGAAAAGAAGACTTAGAGGAGACCTAATCAACATGTTCCACTGTTTAAAGGGTGGCTACAAGGAACATGGAGACTCTGTTTTTACAAGGAGTCCTGTGAAAAAGACAAGGGCTAATAGGTAAAAGTTCCTCCTGGAAATATTCTGATTGGACACAAGAGGAAAATTTTTCACAATGAGAAAAATCAGTCATTAGAAAAAGCTCCCCAGGGAAGTGGTGGTTTCCCCAACACTGGAAAACTTTTAAGATTCAGCTGGACAAGGTGCTGGGCTGTTTTGTCTAGACCGTGCTTTTGCCTACAAAGGTTGGACCAGAGGATCCTTGAACTCCCTTCCAATCTGGCATTCTGTGATTCTCTAATTCTGTGATTCTATGACTCTGTGGTCATGAGTACTGGGGGAGCACTGAAATTTGCTGGTTGCATGTGGTACAAGGGCACTGTCTACAGAAATTCCGTATGGATTTCCCATAATCAATGGAAATCACAATCTAACCTGCAGCTTCTCTAGTGGTTTGATAAGTATTTTTTTCTACTCAGTGACCTCAACTCTGCATTGCTGCCAAATAAAAACCACAAAGTGTCTGAACTTCTGCTTGTAAAAAACAAGGATGGTGAGTTTTACATCCAGACTTGGTAGATGCTCATTCCCTCAGGAACTGTCACTTCAGAAGCTCATAGTAATTGCTGAAAAGGAAATTTGTGAAGCACTTTAAAAATATTCTTGTCAGTTATACAGCACTTTTCTTTTAAACGGTGTCTCTACATATCTCTCTTAGCTAGGCCCAGGTTTGTGTGAGACACTTGAAGCTGAAGTTATCCCTATGCCTTTGGATGGACTCTGACATAGGTCCTGCTGGCTTTCTCAGAGGTTACAGCGATCCAGAATATTCTTCTTTTTTTCCTTCTTTTTTTTCCCCTTCCAGAAAAAGATGCTGATGCCATGCCTCCTTTACAGCTTTTGGGACTATGGATGAAGTTGTTTAGTGTGTGCTCATCACCTTGTATCCTCCCTGCAAAATGCTAAGAACAGTTGGAAATTACTCCTCAGGGGAGAGGGGTGGGACGGAGGGAACAGGACGAAGACTGATCTCCTTGGACAGGGTCAAAGGCACTCTGCTGCCAAAAAGTCCTTACCAATGCCATGGATTGTCTTCCTCTCAGCAGCCAGACTTGGTCTGCAGCTCTTGGTTTTCCTCTTTGGAGGACTTGCTTAGGAAAAAAGCATCCCCTAAGAAAAGCTGTCTGAAGGGCACTGGGAAAGGAGACCTTGCTGATGGACCACTAAAAAGGAAGCCGCACTCATGACTTGAGATGGCAATACAGGCTTCATATCAGGAAGGCCTATGTGTCAGCTGTATTATGCTGCTTATCCCAGTCACTGGTGGTGTTCATATAATTAACTTCTGCAGATCCAAGAAGAGATAGAAAGAAATTGCATATTGCAGAGCCTCAGCTAGGGATAAGGATTAAGTGAAGGTTCAGTAAACTACTTAGTAATGAATGCCATGGCACTTCTTCGGGAGCAAAATATGGGCGGAACAGGCAAGGGCTGGGCATGTTATTGTTTCTGGCATTAGGTTAATTGCCTTGCTGATACTCTGCAAACTGCTGACAGAATGGCTTCTTGCTGGACTCTGCCCTTGTTGATGCCAGAGGGGAAAGTCTGACTCCCAACTCTAAAAGCCTTGCTGAGAGTAGGAAATCACTGGCTAATGACTGGGAAGATATACGCAGGCAAGGCTTCTAAGAAGGGAGATCCTTCAGCAAATGAATGTTAGAGACAGTGTCAGGAGTTAAGTGGGATATTTAAGAGCATGTGTGAAAGAGAAGGAAGAAAATCAGTGCCATGCAGGGAAGTGTCCTCTAGATGCACGCACTCCAATGTACTGGGCTCAGCTGCAGCACCATGCTGTACTAGAATTTTGGTGATTCCTATTTTGCCAGGTCAACCCCTGCGTGGAGTGTGGGACGTCTACCTACAGCAGCTGCTGAGTGTAATCCAAAGTGCATGCCAAAGCTATGAATCCATAGGTGGGGCATTTCTAAAGCTGCTTTGGAGAATGTGGTACCTTATCCCTTCATCATGACAGCTCAGTCTGCTCTCTCAAATCAGCCGTCAAGGATTTTCAGGGTAGTCAGGCCACTGCAGGGAAACATATGGGCTAAAGAGAGTTGCTTTATGCTATTTTGTCACTCACCCAGAGAATCAGAAGGCAGCATTGCTTTCCCCGTTGCTCAGCCATGGATTGGCATCATTCTATTTCAGATAATACAGCCTTACTTTGTTGTCATGCCAAGTAAATGAAATATGAACACCTCTGGGCAGTGGAGAGAATAACAAAAGTTCTTAGTGTAGAAAGCATGATAATGATTTGAATTATACAGTTATAGAACTAGGGGTTTGAGCTCTACCACTGTTTTCAATAGTAGCCTGACCCAGACCCCTCTGCAGACAGTTTGCAGATGGTAATAGAACATCACAGCAACAAGCTATGGTGGAAAAAAATATCGTGGACAGTCTGTCTGTTAGGGCTGAAGAACATCTGTGAAGACCCCGGTGAAAAAGGCATGTGTTACTTGCAAATTTCAGGTGGAGGAAGTACCATTTAGTCGTTTGTGAACATGTGGTAAATGCTCAGAGGAGGGGCCAGTCCATGGGAGTCTGAGGCACCCACACCAAGGCAAAGGGGGAAATGAGTGACAGGGAAATTTGGAAGGATTTGAGTTGGGACCAAAACCAAGGGCCAAGCTGAACTTTGGACTGTACAAGTTCCAACCTGGATCTTAATTAATCAGCTTAAGCCCTTTTCTGACAAAGAGATCTATATTCTATCCCACATACAATTGTGTTCCCCCAATTCAGTGCCTAAGAATACATATCTCCATGAAAGCGTGTTTTTATTGAGTTAATTTTATGGGCTGATATATATGAAAATCATGTTACAAAATACACATATAGAAATGCCCCAAAGGGTATTAAAATTTTGTTCTAGAGGCACTTTAATGATGACAAGAATCAGATCTAACGCCAGCTCTGCTGAACATAGAAGTGAAGCCTGTTTACTGTCAAGAGAAAAGTGTTTTGGCAGAAGGGTCTTGCAGAGGTCACCTTAGACCAGCTATAAAGTGGCAGGTGATAGCCCCATCAGTGAACAGAGTATATCCTTCCTCTCTCCATAAAAAACAGAATTACCTGCTTTAAAACACACTCATACACACACAAGAATGGAATCAATTTGATCTGTCAGGTGACAAGGTGATTGTTTTGCATTTCTTTTCAGTTTAAAATCGCAGGTCGTGTTTAAAGCAAATTCATGTGTTCTCCTCTATCTGAAAGTAACTCTGAAATGTAGGAATTCAGAAGGCTGGTGCTATTTATCCAGCTAATTATATAGTAATTGGGTAGAGTACAACAGATGTACAGTTTTGGAAGGTAAAGTCTAGAAAAGGGTTGAGATCCACCCTTAAGAATGTCATGTTGCAATATACAGGCAGGCCTTGAATAACATTTCTCTTTTTTTTCTTTTTGTTTTTTTTTGAACATGTGAGGAAATTGAGTTATCGAAGAACTGTAGGCACCATGACATCTCGTGTGTAAGCAATCAAACCTGAACGAGATCAAAACATCATTGTGTCCATACAGAAGGTGATGAATGCCCTTTATTCAGCACCTCTAAGTGCCATTTATAACAGGACAAAATGAGGCTAAAGTACTGAAGAGGTAGTGATCTGGGTATTTTTCACCACCTCAAAAGGAGTCTCTGTAGAAAATGGCAAGCACTGCGGAATAAGGCCTGGGCATCTCATGTAGCTTGTCACACAGCAGTCACTACACTGGGGACAGAATTTGAAATGACAAAACACCATGGTTTACTGCTTAAAAATTTTATTAATATCTTCCCATGTTGAGGAAGATGAGGAGATTAGAGAGGGAGAGGGATGGTTTCCAGGACAGGGGCCTGCATGCGTGACTGCCTGTGGAGCCTGGTGAGGCTGCAGGGGATCTGGCTTTCTGGCTACACCAAGATGCAGAGGTTTATTAATTAGGTTAAACTAGGTTTTTTAGGTTAGGTATTAAACTAAGTTTATTAATTTGGCAGGGGCCAGAAAGCTCATGACAGGTTCCAGTGTCACAAGGTCTCTGCAGGAATTTGAGATGGTTCAGATGCAGAGACCTTGCTAAATCCCCATGTAAAGGAGCACTTTAACTCAGAAAGATGAATCCTATTGTCTAAATTTTGATTAATTTTAGGCTTAAATCAGTTTTTATTGTTCACACTCTTCCTCTTGAAAACCATTGCCCATCTATACATGTTGAAAGAGAGCATTTATTTGATTGTAACGATTTTCCTCTCCAACAACCATTTATTGATTTACCTTGAATTACAGAATTAGAAAACAGCTGACTGTGAGGCTATGGAAGTAAATACTGCATTGCACAATGAAGTGAAAAGTAACTGGAGTAAAAAAATCCACCCTGAGCCTTTACTGAATGGTGCTAAAGAACTAGAATTTGTTTCTGTACAGCACAGCTGGTGTTTGACATGTCCTGTGGAAGGTCAGCATGCACTTTCAGCTAATGTACAGGTGCCACATTTTCCTTTCCTTGACCTTTCCGGGGTTTTAAATCTGGCTTAATCCCTCCCTCGAGGGAACAGCATAGCAGCAATAATCACTTAATTTATGCCCACCCGCAAGGGACCACAGGGATGTACACAAGGAAAACTTTCTATTGCTTTCATTGGGGAATAAGAGAGATTATGTTAGACAAGGAAAAACATGCATATGTTTTTTCCATGTCAGGATTGGTGTATCCTCCAGGCAATTATTACAATAGCTAAGGGTGTTTGGGCATGTCTGGCTGGCAGGGAAAAACAGAGACTTTTCAGACTGCACTGTAGAGAAGAAAAAAGGTTTGTCTCACATTTCTGAAGACATGTGGCATTTGAAATGCACCTTGCATGTGGTTTGCACCAGCTGCAGGCAGAAACAGCAATATTTCACCTGATAAGTCTCTTGTAGCAAGGGTAAGAACCCCAAACTTTTGGCAATTTCCTTTGCTTCGACCCACAAAGATTCTAAAGAGTAGTTTCTGAAAAGGTATTTTTTCATCTGGAACCTTTGTCAGAATGAAATCTTCCAAGTAGCTCTAAAAGCACAGATGACGTTTACCTGTATACTGCATTGTTCATCTAATGGATTGCTGTGTAAGTGGAAAGATATTCGAAAACACTAGTCATTTTCTGTTTTACAAGCAAAGTGCATTAGATATTACTCACCATATCTCCCTACTACTGGTTTCTTTTTCCTTTTTTGTTTTTCTTTTTCTTAATAATAGCTGCTTTTAAAAAGCTATTTGCAGATTTTTTTTTTTTGTCAGTCTTGCTCTGGCCAATTTGGAAAGCAACTGCAGCCTAAAAAACAATAATTTGCAATGTCACTGGGACATTCAGAGAATTTAAAATTATTACTTTAGTAGAGGTTACTACATAAAAAAAAATTAAAACCAAAACATTGAAAAAAGCCCCTTACATTTTAAAGTTTAAAAAAAAAGTGTCCTTGACAAATGCATGGAGGATAGCTACAAAGAAAGAGTTGACTTAGATAGGAAGAACTAATGTGCTAAAAAGCAAGAGATGCAGACACTGCACTGCAGGCTCTTGCAAGAGAGGTAGAGGAATGGTGTTTAGGACCTCCTGCTTCCATTGGCAAGTTGTCCTAGAGGTCCCCAATGAAGTTAGGACCTTCAAAGAAGTGGAAAAGCACCTAGGAAGATGTGCTATCCCAATAACCACATCTGAGGCAAAAGCCTGATCATTGCTCCCTGCCAGAGCAGCCTTTTGGAGCTGAATGGGGTTTCCAAGGCCAGAAAGACACTATTACTTTTCATGTATGAATGTGGGGTTTTGTGAAGATATGCCTTAGCTATAGATAATTTCTGAAAGAGAGGTCATATTTAGGAAAACCTGTTTCATGCAATGTCATGCTGAGTGATCGCCCAAGAGGTGGTGGTAGTGGGGGGAAAATAGAATGAGGAGAAGACGGGAAGGGAAGGGAAGGGCAGGGAAGGGAAGGGAAGGGCAGGGAAGGGAAGGGAAGGGCAGGGAAGGGAAGGGAAGGGCAGGGAAGGGAAGGGAAGGGGAAAGGGAAGACAAACTGTGTCCTGCTTCCCTTGCTTGGAAGAAAGCTAGAAGGGGATGTTGTGGGTAATCCTCTTCCATGACATCAGGAGCGGGACTGTGCTTTTTTACCAGGTAAGCTAGCTATATTATTCTTCTGCTCCTCCAAATATTTTATTTTGAGACTTACCAGGGAGCAGCTGAAAGTCAGAGATCACAAGAAGGCTATCAGAGATTTATCAGTCCAGCCCCTTTTCTTTTCTTCTCTATAACCTTGCCTATTCCTGTTTTATTTTAGAATAAGGTTCACAGAGTCGGCTCAAGACAGCAGTCAGCTAGCAGAGCACAGCATGAAAACTATCCCAAAGGGCCTCCAAGGGCCAAGTCTGCATCCAGGAAAGTGCCAAAAACCTTGGAACAATGGCCACGAGCAGCTGCAGTGGATTTCTGCCACCTCAACATTTCTGTGTAGATGAAGAGAAGCTGAAAAAGGAGTAACTATTACTGTGACCTTGCTTATGGCTCAAATGTCATGGAATCCTAATTTTTCTTTAAAAGGGGCCAATTTCAGTGAGATTTTAATTGGAAAGGACTGTGATGCAACAGAGCAGAAATTAACCCACAGAATGCATAATTCATCTCATTTACAAAGGTTTTTATTGCTGGTCCCTTAGGCCCTAAGCACATCCCAGACTGTGTTTGGGATAAGAAATACCTGATTTCTCTTGTCTCTCATCAAATTAGGCTAGCACAGCCAGTACTTAGAAGGTTGCCACTCCCCTGAAAATTCCATGTGTGGTCCTTGTTTCTGTTCAGCAGAAAATCCGAATATTTTCAGGCAAAAACCCCTAAGGTTATCCAATCCTAGGCTATTATCCCAGGCTATATATTCTTAAGGTAGAAGACCACCCCATTGTTATGATGGAATTACAAAGAAACTCCATTGCCTATTGCAGCTGGTGTGGGGTCAGTAGCTCTGACCGAGGAAGCTGTGACCGGTCCAGAGAGATGGTCCCCAAAGAGATCTCCTTCCCGAGGCCCAGTGTCTTCCCTCAGCTGCGGGCAGGAGGGCCATTGCAGAGGCTGTCAGCTCTTTAGTGATTGTCAGCTTGTGATTTCAGCTCAGCTCTGCAGGGCAGCCTCCAGGCCAGGCCAGGGAGAGAGACAAGAGGCCCATGTAGCTGTTCCACATGAAGTAGCTTTATTAGTCTGCACTCGACGAAGGGAGGCCAGGGACAGGCATCTCTCTGCCCTTGCAGGGGCAGGGGACTAGCTTTATAGGGATACAGGGGGTGGGTGTCAGAGGGTAAGGGCCAGTGGGTTACAAAGGATCTGCATAGGGTCTCCCAGAGGATTCTGGGTTTGTCTTCTTCTCACCATAACTGCAAAGTGGTTGCCTTTCCAGGGGAGTTCTGCTGGGACGTTAAACACTCTCCTTATCTCAGCAGACATCCCTCCAGGGTGGAGGCTGGGCATACCCCACAATTGCCCACCCACAGATGCCCTACATCACCTAGGAGAAAATTATCTATTACTTCCATAGTACAGTAGTAACTTCCATCTTTCCTCTTGAGCTGTGTTCTTTCTCTGGGAGTGTCTTGCCAAGAATGTCTTTCCAAGGTTGTCACCTTTTTCTATGGAGCTGTTACCACCATGAAAAGATGTGGTGGTGTGCAGCATGAGAGTCTTTCCTTGCTTTTGTTATGTGAGCAATTCAGGCTTGTCCAGGGGACAAATGGCTAAAAGCTCCCTCCTCTTCAGTCCTCAGCATATTCATTCATATCATCGTCCTTGGTTTTTTTTCAATTCTTTAAAGACATATTTATGAAGTGACTTTATCCAAGCCTGATATGTATCCACCCTGCTCAACTCTTTTTCCTTGATCCAGAGCTGGTGTTAACTCCATCCTTTGCGTGGAGATTGAGATGCTGGAGCAGGCCATCCCTGCTCCTGTAGTGCCACAATCTGGTGTGTCCTCGCTGCTCATGGGATCTGTCTGTGCCTGCTATCCACCTATGAAATGGCTGCAATAATCTTTGACACCCAGGTAGGATAAACTACCCTGTATGTTTAAGGCTGCATGGACATGACTCTGGCTTGTAACAGTCCAGCTGTAGCAGCAAAGCAGCTGAAACACCCAATGCTGTAGAACATGAGGGCAGCAGGGTGAGGGCAGCAGGGTGAGTGCAGAGTGCTTGGCTCCTGGCATTCGATGCATGGATTTCTCCTGAGGCCCAGAAGGCCATAATAGTGGGAGGGAAATCCTTCCAGGAGAATTTTGAATGACAGAAACACGTGACACATCAGCATTGTAGGGCACAGGTGGAATACTTCAGGCACAGCCTCTCTTCCCATTTCAGCAGTGTTTCTGCTGCTGTGTGAGGCTGGAGTCCACAAACATGGAGAGCACATCTGGGCTTTTCAAAGATTTGGTTCTGTGTACTAGTCTGCAGCCTGCTCTTACTTACCAAGCTTTAGTTTGAAATACAGAGTCAAACTGCTAAAGCTCAAAGAAGGACTAAAGCTGGAAAAAGAAGTCAAAGATCTAATTAGCAGTCAACAGCCTCCAGCAAAGTAATAACCTGGCCACGCTGCTTCCTATTCCATCCACCTCTCTAGCTGCAGAGCTCTTGCACACAGTTAGCCCACCCTAAGTCATCCCATAATTTTTCTTGTCCCAAATTCCCTGTCTCTCTGTTTCTTCCCAGCTCTTCATTCATCTCTGTTGATCAGTCAATTAGGCGTTCAGCAAAGGCACCCACCACTCATTTCACTTCACACTCTTATACGCAGTGCTCTTGCTTGAAAAAATTGCTAACCAGCCCAAGCTGATATTTCAGACAGCCAGTAAACATGTCCTCACCAGTGACTGATGAAGGGTGTTCCTGTACACACTAATGAATGCATATATTGAGATAGATGCATTTTATTACATCAGGCTTTACACCACTTCCTCTGGGATGAATTTTATAGATGCAGTAAGGTTTTCACAGCATTTGAAAAGACTCAGGTACTGAAGGGTAGATTTATACACCCTCTAGTTTTACAAATATAGTGTAAAATCAGTGGTCAGTGGATTTCTAAATGACCTCGCTAAGGTTTGTGCCCTTTTAACTGCAGAAATAAAAGTCCTGAAGAGTGCAGAAATCAAATACCTAACACAGTAGGAATTTTAAAAGGGGAACATTTAGGTATTTTATAGTCATTCGTATAAACTTAATTCAGCTCTTCATTCAAAAGTTGTCTGTAGATATAATCAAAGGTTGTGGTTTTAATTCATGTCATATTCATTGTGTTATGTGATGTTATTTTTATAGTGATCACAGATAGCTGACTATTAACTTAAATTACTAGTGGAACTTCATCTTTTGAAGTTATTCCTAGCTTCCTTTTGTTGGTTTCTAAGTAATGAAAATTTTTTGAGCCTGACTTATTTGCCATCTAGAAAGGACAGACTCTGAGGTGGCTTGCCACTTAAGCTATGGCCATCTGATGAACTTTGAACCTGGCAATGAAAACTTAGTTTTTATAGAATAAAACTAGCCATATCTGCTCTACTTTTTCTGTACATGGGAGCTGAAGTACATGGGAGGCAAATTTCTGAAACTGATAGCAAAAACCAAGACCTGGGCAATCATGGACTTATCCAGAAGAAACAGCAGGCTATTGACAGCTGAATGCCTGATTTACCTTTTGTGCTGGTGTAATGTTTTGCCTTTAATAGATTAATTTCTGATTTGTACTGATGTAACTAAGAGAAAAGTCTCTTTCCAAGGCAGGAGTTGATGATGACAAATAATGAGGGAAGTTTTCAAAAATCAAAAAGCAATTAATTAACCCACAACTTCAAAACATAGATGTTCCCCACACTGTTTTTTAGGACTTCAGTATTATTTTAAAAGTCTCCAGCAGACAGCCTTTTCCTGTTCCTGTGAGCAACTGCTGTGCCATCTTAAAGATGGAATTGTTTGCAAGATACCCTGGCTGCTTCCTCTAAAATGTTCCTTCTCCCAATCTCATCATGTTTGGAGCCCCTATGAAATAGAGGTCATTCCCCAGCTGTTGTGCTCAACTCCAAGGAGGAAAGTGGTGGGTGAGGGCTGTCCTGAGTGTCACACCCCCAGGCTACCTGGCTGCAGCAGTGTGTCTCCCTGCCACGCAGAAGGTTCTCTAGATTACCCTGCTGCCCCTGGGTGGGAAAACAGATTTTGGAAGCCCTAACCAAAAGACAGAAGTGACTTGAAAAACAAGTTAGACCCATTGAAGGTCAGGAGGAAAAAGAATCCACTTCTAAGACTCCAGAAAGGAAACAGTAGGGCATGAGCTGCTCATACACAGGGAAGACATGTGGCAAGTTTTTGCCTGGGATGAGGCAGAACCAAGAACCCCAGGACCCGGGAGCTGGCATGGCGAACTATGTTGCCCAGAAACAAGGTGTCCCTTGTCCTCTGACTGGAAGATCCTTTTGTACCTGAGAGGCAGCATCTCACACTGGGTTTCTACATCCCACTTAGCCTTTACATTGGGAAAGAAATGTAACTGTTGGATGCACACCCATGGAAGTTTCCTGCCTCCAGCACATGTGATGGTCTGACAGCATCAGTAGTTCTGCTAATGTTTTGCCAGAAGTATGTATGATTCAAATCCAACATGTCTTATACATCAGAATTAAAAATCTGACTTTCATCTGCCTATTGCTATTCTATCAGTTTAGCGCAGGCAAACCCTCACTTGCTCTTTGACTTAAGAGCCTGTGAGGCCTCCTCTTCTCTGTGTCACCACCCTTTGTGAGGAGTCTTTCCCTTCATTAAAAACTGTTCTTGGATCTCCCCAAGTAGCTGAGTCTGGGGAAAAAAGAAGGAGACTCCTTGCAGGAGTAACCCACAGTTTTCATTTATGTGCCATTAAGAGACATGTCCACGCTGTTGAGTTTCAATGGCTGTAGCTATTCTTTCTGTAGACCCCCATACCAAGACAGAGCACTTCAAACGATGCAAAAGTCTTTGGTCATGTACAGCCTACTTCTACAAACATATGCAGGATAAAAGATCCTCAGCTGAAACTATCCAAGAGCTTCAGACAGTCCAGACACTTCTTCCACACAGATGTGCTTTTCATCCCACTCACCAAAACACTCATTCATCAGGGCTTAAATTCTGGCCCTGTAAGAGCCAATTAAGCACTTTTTTGCTGAAGTCAGCAGGAGCCAGATCTCTGCCCAGATGTTCCTCCTTTGCTTTAACATCTTCCTGCACTCCTGGGCTCCTATTGCAACTTCACACACTTCATTCCTTTTCTTCTCCCTGACTGACAAACAACTATTTCTGGCAAGCAGCGGAAGCAGCAGAGGATACTTCCTGGTATCCTTGCCAGACGATGTTTCCATACAACTGGGTCAGTGTTGTGACTAGTGCAATCATTCTGGGGGATACTGTGCCCTCATTCATGACAACAATTGGGCTCTCAAAACCCCTCACATAAAATAGCTGGCAAGAGCATCCTGTTATCTCTCTTTTTTGACTGTGTGTAGCTGGTACATGCTACTCTGCCTCATGCATGCTGTGCGTTGGATACAGCTCTGTGAAGATTTCAATTTAGTTCTTCAATTGCTTTTTCTGCTGGGTCTGATCTAATTGCTGTCAGGATGCATAGCTGGCACTTCAAGTGGTAATGGGAAAACCTAGGAAATGCTTTTGAGCTTAAAGTCTCCTTAGGACAGCTTCTTCCCCTTTCATAAAATTTTCTAAGCTTCTAAAACTTGTAAAAATAATTGGTCAATGTGGAAGAGGACTTGGCCTGTAATACTAATGTGCTAAAATTCAATCACTGCGCACACCATGGCATCACTTCAACAGATACAGCTTAGCAAGTATTAGATTTACAGCCTTTTTTTTCGGCATGGTCTGCAGAGATAAATTCTTCAGCAGTTCTCAGGACTTTCCTAGATTATTCTCAGTCAGACAGATCTCATATGTCTCCTTTTCCAATCCTAGTAGCTTTTCACATACAGTTCCATTCTCTGGAGGCATTTGCCTCCTTTGGTGTTTGGATCTTAGCCTTCATTTTCCCTGACAGTTTTGGCAATTTTCAGGGAATTGTCCTGAAAATTAATAGGTGGATGAATAGTTAATTCAAGACCAAGCGCTGCACACATGGGAGTGTTTCTTTGAGAATGGACATCTCCTGATTAACACCTCGGGATAATAGGACTGGCTGTTACTTAGGATGTTTGATTCCTTGGTGTCTCCAAATTGGTCAGCCAAACACTCTGTCTGCTGGCTCTGATTCAGCTTCTGTTCCTTGTTTTGGCAATATATTACAGGGCAAACTCCAGACTGGGTAGGACTTAGCTTATTGTTGTCATTCCCAGTTTCTCTTTTCTGGATGAGTGTGTCAAGTTGATAATTTATTTTGGTACAAAGAGCAATTAATGGAGACATTGTGAACTCCTAGTTGGACCACTTAAGTGTTTCCCTGGGACCAGCTATAACTGTTTCAGGTAATTGGAGTGTGTAATGGGTGTAATTAAACATTCAACTCTTAGCAGGTAATTCCTATACCTGGCAGGTCTTTGAACTGTGCCGATTTAGGGGCCATAATATATGCTGTACCTCTGGCAGGACTTAGCAATAAATGTCCAAGGAAACCCCTCGGACGCACAGAGCACAAAAATCTCAGTCTAGTCAAGGGCTATTGACACACTCAAAGGTACGATACCAGTGCAATGACCTTGAGTTGACACTCAGTGTTATGAAACCAAAAACGTGAAATTTAAAAGGAAGATAGCAATTTCCACTACGTAAGCATGGAAGGATGCCTTAAAGAGTGATTAGTGTGGCATCCCATTAGCTTTAAATACTACAGAACATCTGGCACATTTCCCCCTTGACTAGAAATTTCTGAGCACTGGTGTTATGTCATCTCACAGTACTCATTTTCTCCCCATCTCTCTAATTCATCTCAGCAATTGTTGTTCATATGAAAGTAATTATATAAATGCACTTGATTAAATTAGCTTTCATCTAGTACAGTTTTGGGTTTTTAAAGTATGGGCATTTCCCCTCCAAAAATAACTCAGAGGAGCTGACGTACATATTGCGCCACATGAAGGAGATTAGAGTCCCTCAGCACTTCTAAGCCAGTACATTTCAGCACACCTAGGACCCAAATCCTGTACCTGGGGCCAATCCACTGGGCTCCTCTCACAGAGGTATCTGGGAAAAATTTAGTTCATGGAAGCAGCCAACTTATGGAAAATTTAATGAAATTCTGGAAGCTGGCATTACTTGTTCAAGTTTTGCTGATTTGCAACCCTTGGAGGTTTCATCTCTCTCAAAAGTCAGTCAGTGATAAAGACCAGACTGCACGGCACAGTGACCTTGGGCTCTCTCTTCTGTTACCACGTCTTGGGTGCTTTAAGACTGAGCAGATTGGGTCCAAGTGTAAGAGGGTAAAGTGAGAGTGATTAGGGATTTGTCCCATGACTTCACCACTGTTGGACCCTCTTGAATGCCTTAAAAGCCCTCATGAATCATGGACGTAACTGTGCATGCCAACACACACTTTTGAAATGTTAAATTTTTTGATTTCTTGAAGTTGATTAAAAAAAACCCACCACCTCAAGGAAGCAATATGTGCAGCAATATGAATTACAGTTTTTATGACTTTCCCTGGCTCCTGCCTTATAAGTGTGGATGAGAATTGTATCTGGTGGGAACCACAGCAGGGGCAAAGAGTGGCTCCCAAACCTCTCAGTCCTTTTCTGACTGTGCTCAGCATTCAGCCCTCCATGTTGCGCTAGTGTCATTCACTTTGGAGCATTACAGAATGAATTTTTTAAAAATATCCCCACTTGGAGCATGTCCCTCTTTCTCCCCCTACCTCTATTTTGAAGACAAAAGAAAGGAAGCACCTTCTGTACAGGGCTGATCACTTGTCACTCCTAACCACCCACTCTCCTCTCTTCAGCATCAGTGGTTCTGCTGTGGCAGGCTGACCTGACTTCACTTGGGTGCTAGACAAATCTCAGTGTGCAAGTGTGGCCTGAGGGAACATGAGGTGGGAGGAGGAGAGGAGGTGAACGTACCAAACCTGGGATATGTTACCACCAGTCCCTCACTGCTGCACCCACTAAAACAGCAGTGACAGAAGGCAGGAGCACGAGCAAAGGGAGAGGGGCTCCTTCGCTCCACAGGCACTTGAATTAACTTGTGCTTTGTTGTATTCACAGAGTGGCAATGGTCATGCCTTTGCACTAAGCAGGAAACAGTCCCACACTGTGTATTTTGAAGGGGATTTTTTTGTTTCTTTGAGTGCTACTGGCTGTCTTTCACCATCTCATCCCAAGTATACTTCTAAATAGGAACTGTCCCAAGTTTACTTCTAAATAGGAACTGTTCCTGGAATGCGTGAATTGCAGGTTGAATCCCATGTCTTGAGAGGAGTTTTCTTATTATCTAAGTCATTTAATACAAATCCAGGACTACTCTAAATGATATAATTAAGCCCTGTTAGGGGAGATAAAGTTTGAGATTAATTACGTGTTTGGAATTCTCCATTAACCTTTTGATCCCTAGGTCATCCAGAGCTGGTCACCCACATCCAGCCAAAATACAGCCCTAGTCACCACAAAAGTCACAAGAAATCCTACTAATAGGATATAAGATTAAGAGTAGGAAGAGAACACTGTAATAGGTTTGGGTTTGGATAAGCATGCACAAGGCTGGCTGCTTATCTGACATGCATCCAAATGACGCCTAAAAACCGTGAGCTTGGTAAGAATGAGCTTTGTAAGTTGACTTGTCCTTGCTTTTTGTTTTAGTTGGTCAAAAAGGGAAAAATGTGAAATGCTTCCATATTAGGGAAAAGGCCCAGCGAGGAGATTCTTCTTTGGAAGAGACAAGCTGCTAACAAAGCTGGCTAAAGGCAAGGATTTTCACTTACTCTGCGCTGTGTTTAGTGCACACAAACCCTTTCTATTACAATATGTTTTCAAGGCTGCAAATTCATGCACTTGTATTAGGAAATGCCCAGATTAAAATCATCCACACACCTTCAGTTCATCCCATTCAGAGTGTAGATTCCATGGTGGTCCACAGCTTCCCACAGCCACACAATGTGTGTTGTGCTCACCCTGCCTCAGCCCCAGGACATAATAGATGACGTTTGCTTAGGGAGAAGCTGTGCAGCACATTCCTGCCTCTGTGCTCATCCTGTGCAGTCCCACACCTTATTTACTGCCCACCGGTAAGAATCACTCACATCTTCATGAGCCCTCCTGCGAAAGTTACAGTCAGCAGTGAGTTCTTCACAGGTGTTTAGAAGTAGCCTCTTGCAATAACTCTTACAAATGCAAAGCAATTCAGCACCTTTCTACATATAAGGAATATGAGGCAAAAAGAGATGGAAGTGAAAGCAAGGTTCCCAGGGACTACAATTGCAGCTTTAAGTGTTCAGCACTTCTGCCAGTCAGACTGAAGAGTTTTTAGGCAGAAATCAGAAAATGGAAAGTAAACAATCCCTAACCATGTCAGAATAGGGTTTTGGGGGCATGAAGGAGGGTGTCTACTCCATTTTTCTCTGTGAAAAATGTGGACTTGAAACAGCAATGTTTTTTGCATAGTGTTTGCTGTGCTGTTGCTTTGAATGTAAAAATCACCTTGTTATTTTATTATATTAAAAGGCAATTTATTATTTCGACCTGTAATCTTGCTTTAAAATTATTTTAGAAACCATTAAGCAGATGTTAAACCTAAACAACAAAAAAAAAATTATTAGTCACTATGCAGTTGGCAAGCATGTGTGAGAAGTCTGGTTGGAAGGACTAGCTTAGCTTTGCACCAAGGTCCCAGACTTGGGGGGAGCTGAAATTTCTCACAGCAGTCTTCAGTTGTCTTCAGCTTGTATTTTACAGTTTCTTCCAGTCCCCTGCCTCAGTGGCAACAGCTTTTCCAGCTTTCTCAGCCAACAAGAACATTCAGATGTTCAACAAGCATGCTGCTGGCTCACCCAGGATCATTCTCATGCAGAACAGGGTGGATGAATCCCCCTGAAACTCAGTGCACTCTCCTTGCTGGCCCTCACACTAAGTTTTGTTCCCCTGAAAGCCAAAGCAGGTGAGTAGTAGGGACAGGTGCAGAGCAGCATCTCCCTGGGTCATGGCTAAGGCATATCCTGAATGCACACCTGTATCCCTTCAGTCAGGTGAACATCTGTTGCCCCTAATTTATGCCCGTGCTATAAGTTGTGCGGGCTCAGTGCAGGTGTGAGGAGTGTCTGTTCCCCACTCCTCTGCCAATATTCTTATTATTTACCTTGGCAGAGACTCTGCTTGCATAAAACTGGGCTTTTTAACTTTCAAATCTGTTCAGAGAAGCTGGGCAAAGCTTTGTTACTCCCTAGAGCAGAGGATATGTTTGTTTGCAAGACTGACTCAGTACCAGTATTTCACACAGTAAATGATGAGACTAGGAAATAAATATTGGAGAGAAAGGGAAAGTTGCCAAGATGAGGCATTTCCTTGAGACATTGAAGGCTGGGTTACACATTTCAGAGTCTGTCCCTTTGTTCCCAGACAAGAAAAATTCCAGGAGGATAGTTACTCTCCCTTTGACAAACCCTCCTCCTCTCCAGACCCTCTTTCGCAGGTCCCTCTGCAGAGGTCTCATCTGTGTTAAAATAGGTGAAGTATGCTGGCACTTACTGCAGGAGGTTAATATTTGGAAACAAAGCCAGGCAGACTTTGTTCCCAGGAATCAGTGCTGTTGGCAGCATGCATGCTCATTCATGGCAGCTGCAAAACAAACAATGTTCCTGGAAGCTGTTGTTACCATAAGAATGTAAAAGCTGTTCATCCACCACAGACAGGAACTAAAAACCAGCATGTGCTCACTGCAGCAGCATTAGCAACCTGCACGGGGCTATTCCTAAATATGGTTTAGTCTTTTCCAGGATGAGCTCCGATTCATTACGTGAACATAAAGCTCCATGGTTAATAAAACAAATCAAACCAAGACATCATCCTTTTACTTGAAAGGTGTGATATGCCCTCACAGAGAGGAGTTCTCTAAGTCAGGAAGCTCTGCAGTGCCATGAAGGTGTGAAGAACTCCAGCTGCTCACTGAGCTGTGTTGCAGCATAACAGCAAGGAAAACATGGCACATCCACCCCTGGTGCCACTCTGTGGTCTGATAGGCAACACTTCTGGGATGAACTTGCCCTAGTCAGTTTAAACAGACTCCTGACTGTAAGAATAGGAATGGATGCAGAGGTGTCCCCAGACTGAGCACATTGCTATCCTGGAAACCACCATATCACAACACAGTGTTGTCGTGTGCAACTGCCAAGTACTGCACCCAAAAGAGGAGAATAACATACATAAAGTATGTTTGTTTCCATATGCAAGGTGCTGAATATTGCCTTCCTTGATGTACATACAGAGGATGTAACACTTGGCAATAGAGTTTGGTGTTATACAAGATGATTTACGCTTAGGAAGTGCTGTAACTATGCTTTCTCTTTCTTGTGTAGTTTTGCATCAGATCATTTCACTGCCAGCAACTGAACAGATCTGCAAGCTGAGCAGGCAGGGGAAGCAGAAAAGTGAACACACATTAATAATGCTGGTAATGCCCCCATTAATGCCTGTCACTGCCAATCTCAGTGCAATTATCAAACATCTGATGGGAAGAGTGATAGGCTTGTGCCATGCAGCATGCAGCTTTTGAAAAGCAGTGAGGCAAACCCAGTACATCTGAAGGGAATTAATGGCAAATTGATGGCAGCCAGGCAATATTGAAGCAGCAGCTGAAACAGCTGTTGCTAGTGTTCTCCTGTTTTGTCATCCTGCCTAGCCAAGCAGAAGCTGCCAATACATCCTGCACGTGCAGAAAAACTGACCGCTTTGCCTTGACTGCTTATTCGTGGTAGCTTCTTTGGCTTGAGCCATCACCTCATTTTATTCTAAAGCTTGCTTGATTAAGCCGGCAGTTGGCTTTAATAGCAGCCTTCCCCCTGTTGCCCTTTCTTTTCTCTTCTCATTTCAGGGTACAGTAAAAATTATACATAATCCTTTGCCATGACAAAGCTTAATTTTAATCCCTGCCCCCCTCTGTTTCATGTCTCTAAAGCAATGCTGAAACAGAAAGAGTAGCAAGGGTTAGCTGAGCCATGCCAAAGCTTTCTGTTCCTTGCTCCACAGCAAGACAGTTCTGGGGGAAAAAAGCAGGTGTCTAATCCTAGCAACAGCTATACTAAATGACCCCTGAGATAAAAAGGAGAAAAAATTGTTGAGAGCAGATTTAAAGCTTTAATGAGTTACACAGGGACAATGTTTTATCAGAAGAGAAGAAGGGTAGCTCCAGCCATCCACCCACATGTTCTGTCATGCTTTCTCTATCCAGTGAATTGAGGGGTTGTGCAGAAATCAATTTCATGAGGTCTTTTTGCTGGGCTGAAAAGAATTGCCCTCCTCACCACTTTCCTCAAAAGAGCAGGACTAGTGCTTTTCTCTCACACCCAGGCTGTGTAAATCCAAAATTACTCCACAGAAGGTAATTAAGTTCTATAAATAAAGGGAAACAGGCTAAAGTAGCTCAACACTGAGGATCACATCATCCTGGAAAGAGATTCAGAGCAAGCCTGACTACAGAAATCTAATTGTAAAGTGCAATGTATGTGATGATGTACAACAGATACAAAAATGTCAGTGGCTTAATGTACAGTAGTCATTTTATAGCAGAGCACAGATTTTTGTATCCTACTGAAACCTCAGCTGACATATAGGAGACTTCATGACAGGTCTTATGGGAAATTTTATAGAGTTGAAAGCGGGTTTTAGTTCTCTGTAAAGCAGTGCCCTGACTGTGGAAGTTAGTCTAATCATCCAGGGCTCCCTGGTTTTATGCAGCAACATAATGTCACATTATACCTCTGGGACCAGTGCTAATAACACAAAAACTTTTCCATTAGACTTCTTACTATTGTTTGCATTATGATGTTCCTAGAGAGCCAAAGGCTGGGTCAGGGTCCCACTGTCTTAGGAAATAAGGAAATGTGTAGTAAATTACCATTCTTGCTCTCAAAATTTTAAATCCAAAATGATAATGTATTTTCAATCCATATTTCATGACAGTATATTGATATAATATTTTTCATCTCAAAGACTCTGTAATCACATCTCATTGTATGATGCAGTCACAGTGCAAGTGCTAAATATTCACTATGCAATCCAACAGTGAGGAAACTTTAGCTCAAGACAGAGAAATAAAGGTTTTACTTACAGGGCAAGTACTAAGGGAGGATCAGTGTTCATACTATCCAAACAAGAGCAGGGTGTTTAATGCCTGGCTCAAAAGATTCATGGGTAATAAACTCCACAGTTTCTAGCTTCATCCTACAAATATGGAAATTATCCTACTTGGATAGGAACATTAGCTGCTGCATTAGTCATGCATCCTCTTGGCCAGCATAGCCAAGGAATATCCCAT
Organism: Corvus brachyrhynchos; assembly: GCF_000691975.1. Lineage (NCBI taxonomy): Eukaryota > Metazoa > Chordata > Aves > Passeriformes > Corvidae > Corvus > Corvus brachyrhynchos. Next base: position 5,403,758 of record NW_008236217.1, on the reverse strand, counting down.
TCACCCATTTCTCCCTGTTTCTGTCCAACCTTATCACTTCCCTGCTAGCATGGCTGAAGTTAAACAATTCTCAGCATTACCAGTTCAAATACCTTTTCAGTGGTTTACATAACTGTGCTTGCAAAAATTGGCTTAAAATGCTTTGTAAACTGAATCTTTCAAGGTCTATTATGTAGCTCACTGGTAACGTTCATGATACAGCAAAACAGTTCTCCTTGCAACAGAAGCTGTCAGAGTTTTGTTGTTCTTATTTCCTGTGTCTTGAAAACTGGGATGAAAAAGCCCAAAAAGTCATTGTAGGTACCATGCACAGCTGGTATGACAAAGCAACACTGACACCAACGCCATCACTTTCTCATCTCAGAAGAAAGCAAGGGCACTGAGCTGAAATGCATTCGAACTGAGGAGACTTGTTTGCTAGTCCTATGTTGCCCGTGGAAGCTGCAGTATTGCTTACAGCGATCTTCATGAAAGTTTAGCTTTCATGTTCTGTTTGTCACAGTGTGGAGCAGGAAAAAACCAGCCTGGATTTAGGATTTCCTTGGAATATTTTTGGATGATAAATAGGTAGAGTTCTTGTGAGGCATTCTACTTCAGACGTGAAGTTCCTGATGCTTCTGAGAGATGTGAAGATACATGGCAATGTACGTTAAGATTTCCACAACCCTACTCCTTTCTGCCACCTGCCCACCTTGTTTATTGATGACAGCATTTTCTCTAGAAGCACTGACAATGTTAATCTCATCCAGACAGATGTAAAATGGTTACAAAAGGTCCATGAATTTGCAAGGACAAAGGACATGTATTGTGAGCAGCCCTCACCCACCTGTGATGGCTCAAGCCCAGGACATATGGCTTGTCCACATGTGGATTAAACGTCAATTCATTTCTACAGGGTCAGCAGAGGAAAGTGAGGATGGTTTAAAAGCAATACACTCCCCTCTCCTCTCCCTGCCACCATAAGCAAGTGTGTACACTGGATGCCTCTGAACTTCCCTTATAGAATCAGAAAATTTTTTTCAACACCAGAACTCCACGTGTATGGGCACATAGAATCATGGAGTCATTTAGGTTGGGAAAAACCTCTAAAATCATTGAGTCCAGCCCTTAACTGAGCACTCCCAAGTCCAACACTAAACGATGTCCCTAAGTGGCATGTTAGGTTCTAGACCAGCAACTGACTTGAGCATGAGGCCTACATGTCATGGTCAGAAAACCTCCCTGTTTGGTCGACTCCCAGACCTTCAATGGAAATATGGAGTCTGAACAATTGTACAGCCTATGAGGAAGAGTGCATTCTCAAATAACAATGGCACCTCATTCTTTGATCATTTGCCTGATCTTCTCTGTGAAAAAACAGCATGTCAGATACCTCATGGTGCTTTTGAATGTAATAACATAATGCATTGCCCCTTAAAGTGTTATATTTCTTCATTAACGATCATAACCACGTAGCCTTCTATCACATGTGGCAAAGGACAGCTGGTTTTCAAAGAGTTTGAAGACTCAGTGGTGGGTGTAGAACAAACAAGGTGAAAAAACCTAGAAGGATTGTTGTACTTAGTTTAATGTTCTTGTTTGTTTCTATGCCTCTCTTTGATACATTGGGTATATTCTGTTGTGACTAAAGTGTGTTTTTGAGTGACCAGGAATAGCTGTGATGGTCTTCTGCAAAGTAAAGAATCGTGAGGGAAGGGAATTTATGCCCTCTGTGTGCAGAGCTATCAGAAATATCAAAGCAGCACGCTCATATTTCCCAGTCATCCTTCATAAGGGTCAAGTTCATGGAGAAGGTCCATTGATAGGGCTGGGAGGAGGAAAAGGAGGAGAAGGGTGCGCTGAAGCTTGATCTGACAGTGCCAGGCAGATAATACAATTTCTTTTCATCTCCAATCTTTCCTTTTCTCTCTGTTCTGTATCCTACTAATGATCTTTCTGTTCCTTTTCTTGACCTTGTTGCTACAAAAACATTTAGATGCAATTCATTACTTCCTGTTTGTTTGCGATGTGGATCATTCTACATTCAGGGCCCGTGCAAGTGTGTACCTCCAGGACTCCATTTACAACACCAGGATTTTTAAACCATGATGGTGATCACCTGTCATTTGAGGCCCTGCTGGAATCAGCTCTGTCTTCCAGCAGGAGGCTGGGTGACACCATGCTCTCAGCATGCCTGGGCAAGAAATGTTTTACCTCTCCCACAACAAATCTCAAAAGTCTGCATTTTTCTCCTGCTGTGTGTCAGATCAAAATTTTCATTTCTGGTAAGAGACAGTCTCCTTCCATGACATTCCCAAATCTGAGGCATTCATCTTGGATGGTGAGGCTCCAGGTTTAAAGGGCCCATGTATTCATAGAGGTTGTGCTGATTACAACTACAGCTGACTTTTGATTCTATCCTAAATCAGGTGCTGTGTTATTGACTACCCTGGCTGAGAATGCCCTAAGTTCCTTTCTTGATGAAAATGTCAGAATCAGTGAATTTCTGCAGCAATGAGCACAGGGGTCAGTGAGCTGACCAACTAATAAGAACATTTCATTAAAGAATTTCTTGAAAACATAAAACCACCACATTTTCTAAAGTAGCTGCATATTAAAAGATTCTAAATGGCAGTATTGCAAGTTCTATTATACCTTTAAAAAGCTCAATTTGACTAGATGGGTTTGGATCTGCTCTTACAGGGATGCAAGTAAAGTAAAATGTTCTATTGTATCAGCAGCCACTGGAGATAGGAAATGCCATTTTCTTCATCAGATCTGAAGGGCTAAAATAGTGCCCATTCTACATGTGGCAAATGTTTTCCATGCAGAAGGTGGGTCCACTTACTCTTCTAAGTCAGCCTGCCCTCTGTATACTGCCAGTTCACTCCTGATCTCATCCTTGCTTTTCCAGTTCTTTACAAAAACCTTGAGCTAAGCCTTTCCTCCTTTGAAGGAGTAATCAGCTCCCGATAAGGAGGAAGTCCATCCTGCAACACATTGTTGGGGTTTTCCTATTTTATTCAGCAGGTACAGCTGGTTTTCAGTCTGACCATGCTGTGAATGGCCCTTCACTCAAGTCAGAGAACTTTCTCAGCA